>NC_085857.1:50341125-50351125 GCF_034702125.1 Engraulis encrasicolus
AGCACCTTCCACCTTGGCCTGGCCCTACTAACTGACGCGCAGTTTCTGTCTCTCCTCTTTTTGAAGTTCTAGGTCGCTGCTATGCAGGGACCTTCCACGGCCCACCTCCGCTTCGTTTCTCAATGCTCTGTTGCGTTGATTGCTGTTTGGTCTGCTAAGTGAGTTATAGGCCTACATAGAATGAATGTCAGTCGTCTCTCTAATCTTGAGAATTGGTTTGCTTTTTGTAAACGACTGCAATATGGACTGTCACACGTGAAACCGTGCGCACAACCAAAGAGGATTGAGACAAGAGGGCTTACTCACGTCATAACAGCGTAGTAGGAAATGATGGCGAGGGGAGTACGGAAATGTTATTCACTGTGGAACAGGTCATAGGACAGCGTGAATGTCTGTCAGCTGTCCTTAATTACCCCCAGCAATTACTGCTGACCAACAGCTGCCGTTACTTGGCCACAAATTACGGAGTACGAAAATGGCATCCATCGTGGATGGATGACCAATGACCATGCGCAAGGGAGTTAATTTTCCATCCACTCGTGTCCTCAGGCAACGCCCCCGTACTACACCGTGGCCAATGCATTCCCCGCCATGAGATTGTTCTTTCTATTGAGTTTCTTTGCGCAAAACTGCTCGCATAATTTAGCAAATATTCACTCACCTGGAGGTGACCGCGGTCTTGTGTCCTTCCTGGAGACTTTGAGGCTGGCCATGTCCCAGTTTTGTTATAGTTAGCCTTCTAAAACTTAGCGACACAAACATACACTTTTGTTTACATGCTAACAACTTATCAAACACATTTTCTGACCGGTTCGTCTTAACATCTTGGACTGATTTGTTGTTGTCAGTTTCGCTAGCGTAGACTTTGCGCGCCGAAGTGGACAGCAGCTGCAACGCTCAATGTTTACAGTCTGCACAGCTTGTATCCATAGCAACGGACGCGCCTGCAAGGTGGACCAGCGGCGCACAGCGCACACGCAAGCACTTTCCTCTCTGCTGCAAGCCAGATCTGAGAACTTCAACGACAGACTAGCCTACAAAGAATGTCTAGGTACTATGAATGTAGCGAGATCACATATTAAAAACGTAGCTTTTTTTGGTCAATGTTCAGTAGCCTATGTTTTTTCTGTTTCAAACCTCGGCCTACCTAGACCTAGATGGGTTGAAATAGCCTAGGCAGTTAGGCCTACGGCCTAGGCCTATAGGATTGAGCAATCACGTTTTTGTTTGTTTGTTTGATAGACCCCCCCTTTTTTTGTAATAACTTTTACTTTTTCCCACAGTTGTTACATTGCACACCTGTAGGTTCCATAAGGGGTGGATTTAGGAAGTGCTCTCAATGGCCAAAAACAAAACAAAAAACGAGCTGGTCTGACTGTGTCTGAACCTACTATATCAATTTCCATTTTACCCTATGCAGCTGCTGCAGTTGCTGAACAATTGCACACAGGGCCCTGGGACAATAACCTGGACCTGTTGTAGGCACAGAACTGGAGGATCTTGCTATAATTTTAATCATCAGTTTATTTTTAATTTTACATATTATTATTTTTCCCCTCATTTTATTTCATTTTCAAATGCATTCTACTTATTTTTCTTACTTGAAAACATTTATCTTTATTGTACTTTTATTTCTATTTTATTTTTGCATTTTAATTACTCTCCTATTGTTAATTCACTGAAGCTTTGTTTTACTTTCCCTACTGTTATGTATTTGTTTTGATTGTAAAGTGTCCTTGGGTATCTTGAAAGGCGCTCAAAAAATAAAATGTATTATTATTATTATTATAATAGCTGATGCCATCTCCTGCAAGACAGACAGGCTGCGAAGGTCCTTTGTTCCAAGGGCCATCCAGCTATTCAATAGTTCACAAAAGAATGAGAGAGAGAGAGAGAGAGAGAGAGAGAGAGAGAGAGAGAGAGAGAGAGAGAGAGAGAGAGAGAGAGAGAGAGAGAGAGAGAGAGAGAGAGAGAAAGAGAGAGAGAGAAAAAGAGAGAGAGAGAGAAATTGCCATAGGTGACTGGACAGCACAACTATCTATAGGCTACCTCTCACACCTGTTTCTAGCTTTCTCCTTTATGGAGGTAGCTGATCTGCCAAATCCCGACCCCAACCATCTGCACCTGCTATCTGACTTGCCTGCTGATCAACACCCCCCCAAACCCCCCCACCCGACCCCCCATTATTGCACTGATATGGCTTTCAGGCCGACCAGAACGGAGCCGGTGTCGGTGCTCGCACCAGTTACGTTCGGCACTAAAGTGTTTGTCTGCGAACCGCCAGTGTTCATACCGGCCTCTGAACTTTTTCCGCACGTGACTGTGTTACCCGGATGAACCTGCTGACGACCACGCTGTCGTCACGGTTCGCAGAGAAAAACCTAGTATTTTGCGGTTCGCATTGCGAACCAATTTTCCGGTTCGCGAACGCAAATATCTGTGGCGTGAACATGACGGTCGGTTCGCGATTAGGTGCGGGAACGGGCTCCAGCACGGTTCTCAGTCGGCCTGAATGCGCTATGTGAGACTCTTGATAGATGAATGTTTAATATGTGTGAATGAATCTTTATGACTGTAGGCCTATGCTACACCTGAATTTCCGTTGGGATTAATACATTTCACTCTACTCTACTCTCTACACTCATAGGGCCCCCCTTACAGTCTGCCAAGGTCAAAATGGGCCCACCACCACCAATACGGAAGGGCCCTACCCCAGGCCAAATGCCCACCTCGTAGCCCCTATAGCTCCACCCCTGAACTGCTGAACGTCTGTATGCTGTCGGTCTAAGTAGCCTATGCTTACAAGTTTTGTAATTATTAGGCTGCACAAGTGTTTCTCAATCATTTGTTGAACAAAAATGCCTCCTTGACTTAATCATAAGCCTCCCAACGCCCCCTTGTCCTTATCACAGCCCTTAGTTTGTATTACCCCCAGGGGCAGGGGTGGGGAACCTTTTTCATTAAAGGGGCCACTTCAAATTCCTCCAAGTGCCGTAAAAGTCTTCCGAGGGCCATACGATGAACACAAACTAGGACTTCCCCCTGCAATTTAGGCCAATATTGAAGGCAACCACCTTCAAAACAGACCCCACCTTCTCGAGGTCCCCTGAATATAACTCTGCTTGTTTGTTTGTTTGTTTTTTTTTTTTTTTTTTGGGGGGGGGGGGGGTTTAACAAGCCTCTATTGTTTTTTGGGAGAGAGAGATGGGGAAGGGCCGGCAAAGGACCCGGGCCGGGAAACGAGCCCGGGTCGGCCTTATAGTAGACGAGTGCCCTACCATATCAGTCACCATAGGACCCCCTGAATATAACTTAATTGTATAATTGCAAATGCAATTTCTAAGATTCCTTTACAAAACATGACATTGAAAGTATATCGGGGGCCAGATAAGACAGCCTGAAGGCCCATAAATGGCCCTCGAGACATTCCCACCCCTGCCATAGGGCCTCCTAAGGCTCCTTTGGGGGGGCTATTACCTGTAAAGCCCCCGTTGAGAAACAAACACTTCATGTAGTGCAATTGTAACAGAGGCTAACTAGCACAGAGTTGGCGTGGAACGTGGGTAAACCTCCCTCCTATAGCTTCATACAGTCTCGTGCCGTTGAGCCGAGAGACTAGTCTCTTGGCCCAGCGGTATCGTTCTGTGTCTCCCATTGCTGGACTGTTGTAGTTGACGAGATCGCACGTTCGATCCCCGAGGGCAAAATGACCTCCGTCACACAATAGTAATTAACTGGATTTGGAGCAGAGTGTCCAGCCATATCATATCCAGCCATTTGGACCCATATTGGCAGGGCCGCTGTTAGACATCAGCAGAGTGCGCAGAGTGCTTAGGACACCAACCAGTGCTTTGCCCCCAAAAGTGGGACCTCTTAAATTAATGAGGGGGGCCACCTGACCAGTTTTAATAAGGGTCTCCAAAACCTTAGCAGCGACCTTGAATATTGGTATAGTCTGAATGAAGCCAAAGACTGACTCTGTGTGTGTGTGTGTGTGTGTGTGTGTGTGTGTGTGTGTGTGTGTGTGTGTGTGTGTGTGTGTGTGTGTGTGTGTGAGAGAGAGAGAGAGAAAAGAGAGAGAGAGAGAGAGAGAGAGAGATAGAGAGAGAGAGAGAGAGAGAGAGAGAGAGAGAGAGAGAGAGAGAGAGAGAGAGAGAGAACAGAACTAATTTATCGCATGCTTATTTTCTTACAATAAAGTAGGTCTACTTTGATGTGGTGGTAAAGTATGTGTTGGTGGTGTGGTGTGTGTGTGCGTGGGGGGGGGGGGGTAGGCCTAATTCATTCAAGGAATATGCAATAGGCCTATATAAAGAAAAAAAGAGAAAGTGCAGAACTACAAGTGAGGCACAAGTGCGTCAGAGCGAAAATGATTTCTATTCAATTCCCAAATCCAGGCTAGGGCTTTGTGGGTAAATAAATTCTGCATGTATTTTTCTTCTGCCTAACTGTTGGATGTTACGTGATGGCAAACAACAACAGAACGTCCCCCTCCATCTCATTATTGCAATAAGGACACACTGGATCCCGCGATCCCCCAGTTCCCATTTTTTCCTATTCAAAGCAATAACTCACCGAGTGCAAGGAAACGTTATGTTCTCTCACGGAACACACACTACACACAGTGCACACTACAGCCGCGGTTACGTTACGCACCTGCCAATCAAGCTCGGGGGGCACTGTTTGCCAAACCAACCAGAGTGCGAAGGAGGTGCGTGATGTGCGCCAAGTGGACGGAGAGGAGGGAGGGAGCCAAGGCGGGGGGGACGGTGGATATATATAACAGCCCGGTGAGCTACGGTGACCCAGCAACATCCCACTCTTGGAATACACAGACGAGGAGAGAATGGTGAGCTGGCGATAACGGTGAACTTGTAGGGGACGCGGGGCTTCGAGGATTAGTCTGCAGATAAGACAACAACAATAACAACAAAACAACTGTGAATATCACCATTGCGTCTCCCCTACGCCAACTACACAGAATCATGGAGGTGAAGGAACCAGTTAACGTGTCCGTGCAAAACTCGAAAAACACTGCGCGCCCAGTCATCCAGTGCCCCGCCATGGGCAATGGTGGTGGAGGCGTGCAGGGCGGAGTGTGTTCCTCCGTGGGGGGGACGTCGTCCAAAGTGCTCCTGGCTTACCGAAACGCCACGCAGCACCTCAACAACGCACCGGGCGCCCTGTCCAGCATCTCCAAGGCCGGCATGCAGGGCATCCTGAAGCTGGCCACGTCGCAGTGGAAGCACCAGGAGAGGAAAGCCCGAGCCCGCTCTTCCAGCGTGGGCAACAGGTGCTCAGCAACAACATTGGTCAATAACACCACCACCACCACCACCACCACCACGACAGAGCGCACCAGTCCGTGCAAGAGATCCGCGCTGGATCAGCTAGCGGCTCTGGTGCTGAACGGGCAGTCACGGTGGCAGCAGCAGCAGCTGACGCAGCAGGATTCGTCGCCTTCATGCTCCTCCACAAAGCCACAGAACTGCCGGCGCATAGTGGTGCTGGGCGCGCCGCGGGTCGGCAAAACTTCCATCCTGAGACGCTTCCTCCGCGAAGGCTTCGACGAGCAGTACGAGCCCACGTCCGAAGACTTCCATCGCAAGATGTACCACATACGGGGAGAGGCGTACCAGATCGACATTCTCGACGCCTCTGGAGAGAGGAGCTTCCCGGCAAAACGCAGGCTCTCCATTTTAACAGGTGTGTACAACAGCTGGACGTGTGTAAGAAATAATAAGTAGCCAAGAGAAAGTAACCACTTTACGCGAGTAGGTAGGCAGCATGGGTTATCATTTGAACATGACAGAAATGTTTAGAGTGCTTTCGGAACTGTTCCACATTTGCGGTGGACATTCTATTTGGATATTTGTATTGTATTTTTAATTCAATCTCAGGAATATTAGGCCAATTTAATACAAGTATTTGCATGACTTTTAGTATGACTTTTTAGTAGCAATGCAGTAATTAATATTAATTAGGCCTAATATAATTCATGTATACAATTAATAACGTTCTCTGTGCTTTCTCTCTCTTTCTGCGTTCCTCCTGCAGGCAACATATTCCTGCTGGTGTTCAGCGTGGATGACCGCAACTCCTTCGAAGAGGTGCGCGCGCTGCGCACTGAAATCGTGGCGGCCAAAACGGCTCTGCAGAAATCCAAAGAGCGCGCGCGCGTGCCCACCGTGGTCTGTGCCAACAAAGCGGACTTGCCCGAGCACCAGTGGGCTATCTCCCGCGACGAGATCCGAGAGGTGCTTGGGGAGGGCTGTGCCTTTTTCGAAACCTCCGCCAAAGACAATTTGAACCTCGAGCAGGTGTTCGAAGCGCTGGCCCAGCGCGGTGGACTGCCGTTGGAGACGGGACCGTCGCAGCATCGTAAAGTCTCCATACGCTCGTACCAAGCCCTGCGAGCTACTCGGCAGCCGGGGCGCGGGGGAGGTGGTGGCAAGACGGCCGGGACTGACACTGCCTGCGGGGCCCTTTACCCTCTGGCACGCCGGCCAAGTTTTAGCACCGACCTCCGACAGGTTCTCGGACCGCACGCGTCGGGGAAGCAGAACAGACCTCTTGAGAGATGCCAGATTCAGTGAGAGAGAGAGAGAGAGAGAGAGAGAGAGAGAGAGAGAGAGAGAGAGAGAGAGAGAGAGAGAGAGAGAGAGAGAGAGAGAGAGAGAGAGAGAGACACGGACTTGCTTGAATTAGTAGATTATCAAATAGAAGACTTTCAACAGCACTGACAACACTAGTGTTACTTGAATCCTTCTCACAATGTTTCAATACCAGGTGTATAATGTACGTGTGTTGGGTGATTTGCCCGTTGCTGATATTGTGTTATTTATCAGTATGGTAGTCAAATACCACTTAGCATTTGTGGACATTATGAAGTTGGGTTATGAAATGTACATGACCAATGATACAGTAGACGTCCTTGACATGGACAGAACGTTTGAAATATTGAGATTTTAAATAAACTATTTTGATACCAGAAACATGAGAAACCTGTGTGTCTGTATCTTTGTCTTCCTCTTTCTCCTTTCCTCTGCCATTCACTTTTCCTTTCTTCCCTTAGGCCTACTCTTTGCCCCCTCCTCTCTCCCAGCGTCTGTCACTTTCTCCTCTCTCTCATCTCTCTCACACACCCCCTCTCTCCATCTCTCTCTCTCTCTCTCTCTCTCTCTCTCTCTCTCTCTCTCTCTCTCTCTCTCTCTCTCTCTCTCTCTCTCTCTCTCTCTCTCTCTCTCTCTCTCTCTCTCTCTCTCTCTCTCCATCCATCCCTTGTGTCTCTCATTCTCTCCATCCATCCCTCTCCATGTTTATCGCCTACTGTTTCCTGTTCACCCACAAGTGCGGAGACCAATATTTGTGGTGTTAATGCAACAATCAAGAGAGTTAAATTCTACACTCCTATTACTCTCTAAGTGTTGAATTAGCACTGTAACATCCTACTGTGTGGTGAAAAGGGGAATGCACAAAGAGTATAGTGTAGGTGGATGGATGGTTTGCTGAATCAGAGTGCTCAGCATTGCATAACAGAGCACATCAGATCAGGGCGACGTTCTAATCTGAGACACATGGCGGCTGAAGCATCCTCAGCATCATCATTATCATCACCTCCGCTGTCTCTGAAGTGCAGCGGGAATCCAGAGTGAAGAGACTCTAAGAGTGGTGTTTTCAAACCAAAAGCTCCATTGCTTTTTTTTCAACGGTATGCTCGAATCACAAAATGAAGTAATGATAACAAAAATAGTATAGAAATAATTTAAATAAATAAAGAGAGCACATCAGTGTGAAGGTCTAATTAGTGCCTAAACTGGTGGCAGACTCGCAGCTGCTTAGTCTTTTAAAATAAATGGATATATGACAAATAAGGTTCAATACACAGCAAATTCCAGAGAGTTAAACTCTGAGGGTGTTAGTCTTAACACTGTGAAAGTGTTTACATTTTTAAATAACTCTCCCAAAAGTGTTATTAGTTAGTTGCAATAACTCCAAGCAGAGTTAATTAACTCTCCGGTAGCACCAAATAGTGTTAGGCCTACATTCTTATTACACTAATGCATAGAGTTACAATCTAACTCTGGAAAATAGTTGATTTCACCCAATGCAGTGTTTGATAGAGTGTACAGACTTTTTTAAATCTAGAAGAGTGTTCAGAATACACCACTTGTTGTTTGATAAAGTCATGTAGAGAGTTGTTACTGATTGGACTGATTATATACTCAGTGGAGTCCAATTGAACCTCTAAAGCATCATCTTCATGTTTTCCATTGTGTGTGAAGTGCAGCACAGATAATAATCCACCGGCGGTGTACAAACTGCTATCTTGAGAGATGGAGCAAAAGGAAGATATGGGCTCTTATCTTTTAAAATAGCCTAAATACATTCTCCAGTGTCTATGAAGTGTGGCATATACAATCCACCCATAGTGCCTAAACTGGTGACAGATGCACAGGTGCATTTATTGTAATTTTTAAAATAAATGGATATCTGAAAAATAAGTAAGAATACCACCCTTTGCCAGTAAGAATACCACTCTTTGCCAGTATCTATGAAGTGCATAGACAATTAAACACTGGCCCTAAAACTGCTATCAGTGAGCTACGCACAGGCACAAAATACAGATATGGGCTTTAATATTCAAAGTTAAACACATATACATATGACAAATAATGAGAATCCCAATCTTTCCCAGCACAGACTGACGTGATAGAGGCACATAAATGAAATATACTGTAGGAATGGGCTGAATCCCATATCTGGGGCCTAGTATGGGGGGGTTCAAAGGCAGGCCTACTTGTAAATTAATGTAATCTGAAAGACAGTTACAAACCATGAGCTGGCCCATCAACAAGAAGCTGTAGCTACTTAAGCACAGAGTGGTAAGCCCATTGGTCAGTGTGCAACAAACACAGATGAGAATACCAAATCTACCTTCGGGTATAAGTAAAGTCCCCTTACCTTACCTTATCTTTCTAAAAAATCTCTACGTCAATTCCGTAAAAGAGAAGAAAAATGGGCCCACTCAGTCCACAAATATGCAATGCACACCATTCAACATTCTTCTATAAGTGTTGTTGTATTATTTAACTTTTTTCCAATGTTTTTTGGTGTTTTAATGTCTTTGTGACAGGATAGTTGAGAGTGGGGTAAGGATTAGCAAATAACCATACATGGTCCTATTCTTGAAGCTTTACAGTTAGACGATAATACTTTACGTCCTCCGTTCTACAAAACTATAGCCTTTAGTAATACAGTATACTATGAAAGACGAAAAAGTGAAAGCCCAACTGGGAAACTCCCTTTGTCATTGTGGCACAGCTCTCCACAGCACACATGTGCACACTGCGCACAACAAAATTGAATTTATTCCTCACTCGTGCAAGGGGGAAGCCCCCAATGGTGCCCCGAAAGGGAGCAGTGCGGTGGAACGGAACCATGCTCAGGGTATCCTTATATTAGTCACGGAGGAGGATGGGGCAGATTACTGGTTAATTACTTCCCCTACCAACTTCACGAGAGTCGACCCGGCAAACTTTAGTCTACAAGTCTGGGGCTCTAACCACATGATTACCCAAAATGATGATTTATGATTTGACCATACTGGTAAAAGGTCATTTATAAAAGGGGCTGTTCCTTAAGGGGTTAACGATAGTACCGGTAATTGACTCTGCATGTCCTCTACTGCCAATTGAAAGGGAGGTGGTCAGGTCAGGGGAGGGTGAAGTGGAGGATCAAAGGCGTGGTGGCGGTAAGGGGCAAGTGGAACAGTTCAAAGGATGTAAACAGGCTATCATGCAAACACACACACACACACACACACACACACACACACACACACACACACACACACACACACACACACACACACACACACACACACACACACACACACACACACACACACACACACACACACACACACGTCTGTCAGTCATGGAAAGATCTGTTAAATACAAAGAACAACCGACAAAGGGGGGGGGGGCTTACGTATGAG
>NC_085857.1:50366125-50481125 GCF_034702125.1 Engraulis encrasicolus
AGATGGACAGAGAGATACAGACAGGCGCGCAGACTGTCAGGAAAAGGGACAGAATATTTTTGAGGAACTGTCATCATGACATGAAAAACTGTGGTGGCTAACCACCATCTAATTTTAATGGACCATTAACCCACACAGAAACACTGTGGGTGACACACACACACACACACACACACACACGCACACACACACACACACACACACACACACACACACACACCACACACACACACACACACACACACACACACACACACACACACACACACACACACACACACACACACACACACAGGGAGCTATGCGATGTCATGTCAGGCAGCAGTATAATGACAGAGAGACAGAGCAAGAGAGAGAGAGAGTATGAAGAAGAAGATGAAGAAAAGAGAGGGGGGGGTAATGAGGAGGAAAGAGAGTTACAGAGAGAGAAGATATAGTGCTGTGGGTTTGGAAGTGAGGGAGAGAGAAATGGATGGAGAGCAGGAGTGACAAGGAGACAGAGAAAGAAGAGGAGAGAAACGGAGAGAATGGGAAGGATGCAGAGACATGGAGTTAGAAGTTAAGCAGGAGAGAGAGAGAGAGAGAGAGAGAGAGAGAGAGAGAGAGAGAGAGAGAGAGAGAGAGAGAAGAGAGAGAGAGAGGAGAGAGAGAGAGAGAGAGAAGAGAGAGAGAGAGAGAGAGAGAGAGAGAGAGAGAGAGAGAGAGAGAGAGAGAGAGAGAGAGAGAGAGAGAGAGAGAGAGCAAGACTGGGGAAGACTGGGGAGTGGGGATGGAGCTAATCAGTGTGATAGTGATAGCTGTGTGTTTGTAAGTGTCTAATGCCAACATTTGTCCCATAATGAAACGCATTCACTTCAATGGCGTCACACCAGTGGAACACTTTACTGTTCCTTGACAAGACTCTACTAGTCCTTACTAATACAACATCAACAACATTACCATTGTGGTAGCCGCAAACATAGCCTACAGGTCTCATGCCTTAACACTCTAGACAGTCCAACCCAGTATAGATTACTGATCACTGACAGTCGTATGTCAAATTATGAAGTGTCATGGGTTTTTTTCTCCATGTGGGTAGTCGTGGCTGTGTCGCTGTGTCTTCCTGTACTAGCCTCTGGTTCAGATACAAACTTCCTTATTACAATCGTTCACGTCTGCGACACCATATCTACACGGCAGTCAGGGGAGAAGAGGGAGGTAAGAACGCTTTAAATATATCTTTTAATAGGCCTACTTTGAAACCTGTCCCCTTCAAAGTGTATTGGTCAAAGCCTAATGATGTATGCCATGTCTGATGTATGTATAAGTCTTGCATGCTGAAATATCCACAGCAGGTCCGAAACAGTAGGCCTGTTGGAATGTATGGTTCAAATGAGTATCCAGCGTTGTTCTCGTGATTTGTTTCAATTCTAGCATGGATAAGTTGTGTTTTTTATGCTAAAATGTACATGAAAAGGGTTAACACACTGTTTTTGGTTTTCAAATGTACACTGAAATCATTGAGGATAATATGTAAGCTACACATGTACCGATGTTGCCTAAACTGTACACGGTAATATGAACATCTCAATCGTGCAGGAAGTCCACCATAATGAAGGTGGTTTTGGCTTTCTTCGTGTTGCCCCTCATCACACGGCAAGGTAAGTGGAATAAAATTGAATGATACAATTTAATACAATACAATTTAATATATAAGTATTTAAGAGCCATATCATTAATTAATTAAATATTTATGATTTAGGATTTTTGTATGGTGTTATAAGTAGATTATGATCAGATTTGTGTTTGTTTAAGACCTTTTTTCATTGTTAAGCCCTATAACACTGCAAAACAACCTGTACAGTACTGTAAAGTGTGTATTTTTTGTTTTAGTGTGTGTGTGTGTGCGTGCGTACGTGCCTGTGTGTGGGGGGTAGCAGGGGGCGGAGAGTTGACTCCTTTACCGAGAGCCTCGTATAACCTTATTCTCATCAAAATGGTGATGACCAGTTTTGTCAAAGCAATGTTGTTATGTATAGTTGTGGGTTTTCAGCAAAGACTGAAAAGGCTTGTATATGAGACCATCTACTGTGTTTCATTGTTGTCCTTTTGGAGTAAACATCATGTTGTCCTGGAGTGCGTTTCTCGACAGTGGCATTTCTAAACTAAGTTAGTGACTTAAATATTGAATGCAATTTCCCAAGACCAAGCTGCTAAGTGGTTAGCAATGATTCTTTCAAGAAACAGGGCCCAGTGAGTGTTTCAAAATTGTGTTGTTGGGGGTGTTGTGGTGCACCGCGCTATGCCCCCCAAAATGTTTCAGGAACTTTACAGTAGGCCTACATCAAAATCATACTTGAGTGTGTTTGTGTAAGTTGTCTGTCTAGTCCCCAGCACACCATATATAGCGGATGAATGTGTTGTTTATAGGTCATGGTAAACTGGTTTGCCTTTTTTGAAGTGCATGCGTGCGATGTAGATATTTATAATTCTGCAGAGCAAAGTTCCTCATTTTCATGCAGAGACGTGGCTTTCAGAAAAACGGGACACATACGTATTCGGGGGTGCATATGTGGATGTGGATGTGTGTGTCTATGTGTGTGGATAAACGGATAAACCGTTAAACCACGGTAAAAAGTCCTGACAGTCAGTGGCGTGACATGAATATTCTTTTCACTGATGTTTTTTACACATTTTTTACGCAAGACACATTTTTTAGCAATTCATTTGTTGACCATTTTTGTTATATTCAGACATTTGACATTGTTTTGTAACATTCAAACATTCAAAGAATGAACAAAGTGATGTCCACCCTCAAACATGCAGAATGGACGTAGGATGCAAAAAAAAACATGGCTTATGAAGCATATGGGGGAAACAGGGCACAGAAGATAAGTGACCTGACGGATTTTTACTCTATATTTAGGAAATATGTTTGCCTGATGGCACAGGGAATTCAAGCTGACAACTCCATAGACAAAACATTTTAATAATGACTGATGAACATATTGAAAATAAAAAAATGTCATGCCGTCCGTCCGTTGTAATGCTGCCTTCTCAGTGAGATCCAAATAAAAGTACTAAACTGTGTGTGTGTGAGAGACAGAGAGAGAGAGACAGAGAGAGAGAGAGAGAGAGAGAGAGAGAGAGAGAGAGAGAGAGAGAGAGAGAGAGAGCGAGAGCGAGAGCGAGAGCGAGAGCGAGAGCGAGAGAGAGAGAGAGAGCACCTTTTGTGTCAGCCCTAATTACAGTAACAGGATGACGTGAAAAAACTTATATGTTTCAGGTGTGTATGGAGAGAAGTGGGGAGTCACTTACAACCCTGCAAGAGCCTGTGGTTATGTGGGGTCTACAGTGGACCTGTCCTGCTCTTACACCTATCCTCGTCATCTGACATTCAAACATGCTTACTGGACAAAACAGAATGAGACCAAAAACAATGAAGATTTTCCGGATCTCACCAAGGACCCAAACTATAATGATAGAGCCGTAGTAGATTGTCAGAATAACAGTTGTCATTTGTATATAAACTCCCTGACTGCATCAGACGCAGGATACTATTTCTGCAGGATAACAACAGATACGGATGGCCAGAGGTGGCTTGGAAAAGAAGGAGTTAAACTGGAGGTTAGAGGTGAGTGTGTGTGTGTGTGTGTGTGTGTGTGTGTGTGTGTGTGTGTGTGTGTGTGTGTGTGTGTGTGTGTGTGTGTGTGTGTGTGTGTGTGTGTGTGTGTGTGTGTGTGTGATGAACAGCGAGGAGGTTTACGGTTTTTCTTTGAACTCAAAATCATCTTCTTTTATTGATACATACACAGTGTAAAATTGCACTGATAATATGGCACTTAAAGTGATACGGTCCCATTTTTGGAAATAAGCTTATTTTACACCTCTCCTCTAGTTAAATGATTGACCTTTGCCTTTCTCCTGCACTTCCTGTCGTTCTCTGAGTATGGCAGTGCAAATTTTACCTCCAAGCTAGCAATTAACATTGATTCCTATGAAACCAGCTGGCGGCTAACTGGTCTCATAGGACTCATGTACTCATAACTGCTAGCTTAGAATCTAAAAATCTGCACTGCCATGCTCAGAGAACGGTTGAAAGTACAAGAGAAAGGTAACACTCAATCATTTAGTTCAAGGAGAGGTGTAAAATAAGCTTATTTCCAGAAATGGGACAGTATCACTTTAAAGAGTACTCAAGACAAAATACACCCTAGACAACATGAAATGCACTGTAGGTTGTTTTCTTTGTAACAATACACTCTTGCACTCAAGCCCGACCGGAGGGACCCTCAGTGACCATCTCCCCACCTGGTAAATTATATGAGGGCACAGCTGTGACTCTGACCTGCACCACAAATGGACACCATCCAGCAGTGACAAGCTACAGTTGGTACAAGACTGATCGCAAAATGACCCTGCAGCAAGGCCCAATGAAGACCTACACCATCAGCAGCATCACATCTGAATATAATGGGGAGTATTACTGCCAGATACCCTCTGGGTGTGGACCACTGTATTCAAATTCTATGGATATGCAGGTGATCCGTGAGTGTCTTTCCGTTTCCACCTCCTTGACTTCATTCAGCGTGTGTGTCTGTGTGTGTGTGTGTGTGTGTGTGTGTGTGTGTGTGTGTGTGTGTGTGTGTGTGTGTGTGTGTGTGTGTGTGTGTGTNGTGTGTGTGTGTGTGTGTGTGTGTGTGTGTGTGTGTGTGTGTGTGTGTGTGTGTGTGTGTGTGTGTGTGTGTGTGTACATGCGCGCAGTGGGGAAGTCCTTTTTGTCCACTAACTTTAAGTTTACCAGACTTGGCCTAGCTGTCACCTTCTTTATTTGGCAACAATTAAATTAATTTATTTAATGATAGAGATTAAACATAACCCCCTGATGTACATTTACATTATGGCGTATTAAATAACACATTTCATATTTGTGCACCACTGTTGTGGATTTTGTTTAGATGGGTATGTAAGGAACACCAAGGTTGTGGTGGATCCCGCTGGTAAGATACGGGAGGGAATCAGAGTCACTCTGACGTGCAGCACTGATGCCGGCCCTCCAGCAAACACCTACACCTGGTACAGGAAAGCAGGAGATGGGACAGTGAGGAGGACACTGCTGCAGAAGAGAGACAAAACAGTAACCTTCAGTCAGATCCGTCCTGAAGACAGTGGAGAGTATTCATGTCAAGCAGCCAATGGAATTACTAGCCATCACTCCCCTGCTGTTTCTCTTGAAGTTTTATGTGAGTGTGTGTGTTCTTGATATCACTTGCTTATTGCATTCTGTCACCCAAATTGTCTATTCATTTTCTGAAACAGGAATCACACGTTTGATTTTTTCCAGATAAATGAAAGAACAGAAAAACGGTCAATTTGATCATTACGATCATTTTGGTAATCACTCTTGACTGTTCATTTTCTGTGTTTAGATGGCCCAAGAAACACCAATGTCCTGGTGGATCCCCCTGGTCAGATACGTGAGGGGAGCAGAGTGACCCTAACCTGCAACACTGATGCCAACCCTCCACCACACACCTACAGGTGGTATAAGGCAGGAACAATGATACCACAAGAAACAGGCGAGATCCTAACCTTCATCAATAGCCAACCTGAGAACCGTGGAGATTATTCCTGTCGTGCAGTAAACAAGATTGGTCAGCAGGACTCCCCTCTGGTGTCTGTCCAGGTTTCATGTGAGTTTAAATTAGAGTTGATTACATTCAATGGACTGTCTATTTTGGGCTGCAGCAATCTCACCTACAGTATATGCACTATTTCATTATTTTCCCTGATAAATTAAGACCACAGAACAGCCAATTTGGTCATTACTGTTAATTATAGTTTTTGGTGTGTTTAGATGGCCCAAAGAACACCAAGGTCGTGATGGATCCTGCTGGTCAGAAACATGAGGGAAGCAGAGTGACCCTGACCTGCAGTGCTGATGCCAACCCTCCAGCTCACACATACAGCTGGTACAAGAGAGGGGAATCTACACCGCTGTGGACAGAGAAGATCCTGACCTTCAACAATATCCAGTCTGAGAAGAGCGGAAATTATTACTGTCGAGCAGCAAACACGATTGGTCAGCAGGACTCCCCTGTGGTGTCTGTCCAGGTTTCATGTGAGTTTAAACAGAATTAATTACAGTGCTTGACTGACCCTTTTTGTACATTTTTTAAATTTATTTTGCACAAGGTTGGGTTTGTCATATGAATATTAATTCACATTGTCAATCCTAGATAAACCAATGAAGATAGTCATTGTGAATGCACCTGGTGTGATTCACAAAGGAGGATCAGTGTCTCTGACCTGCAGCAGTGATGCCAACCCACCTGTGGAGAGCTACACCTGGTTTAGGGTGAACGAGTCCACTCCAGTAGGATCAGGACAGCAGTTCACCATCTCCAACATCAGATCTGAGGATGCAGGACAATACTACTGTGAGGCCAGGAACACACATGGGACTGGGAACTCATCTGCAGTGTCCATCACAGTTGAAGGTACCAGTGCCTCTCTATTTCTATATTCTCTCAACATTTCGGACTGTGGGTGCACAGAACAAAAGTAATTTTCAGCTGGACTCTAAAAAGGAATGTGTCAGAAAAGACACAAATAGTGTTGAATTTCAGCACATGTGGTGTGTGTGCTCACGGAGTCAGGGACAACACATTTTGTGTCAACTTCAACTCAACACGGTGTCATTTATATTGACACAGTAATGTGTCATTCTGACACACTTTGTGTAGGCAATGTGTAATAGTTCTTTAACACATGAATGGTAATATAGGCCTATTCTTATTAAATTAGTTATACTTTTTAATTTATTTTACAAATAAAAAGAATTTAATTAAGGAAAAATCTGACTATTCAGACTATTGAGATGATTCTATAGATTGTTTTTTTTTATTATTATTAATACACGTGAAAAATAAATCACACTGTACAAAATTCATTTTAAATGCAATCTATACAATATAATCTAATTAACACTATGTATGCCAATTACGCAAGAAATTCAAGATTTCACATTGTTTTTTTCACATTATATATTCAAAGTGACACTATATACATCCATGAAGGTGTTAAGGTAGGGATGCTTACAGTGTGACGTTTATGCGTACAGCCACATGCCTGCTGCATAATGTTTGTTGGATAAGAATGGATTGCTTACATTTAAAGACAACGTGTCGTTGGATATTTTCAATGTGGCTGAGTGAGGTTTTGAATGCTCGTCTCACTTCATTGATGTGTCATTACTTCCTTTAGCAGGGCAGAGCCATGTAATCATTGCTGTGGTGGTTGTCACAGTGTGTGGAGTGCTATGTCTACTGGGTGTGATAATCTGTCTAAGGTGAGGACATTTCACTGAAAATGTTAACTCCTTTGCAGTGAGTCTGTGAGCCTCAAATATTGTAGTGTCCAAGTTTTTATCTGTTACTTAAAGCAATATTTTAGACCTCTCCTTGAGTTAAATGTTTGAGTTTTACCTTTCTCTTGAACTTTCAATCATTTTCTGGTACATTGGTTTATTTAAATTATATTATTGGCAGCCATCACTCTGTGTCTCAAAAGTTTTGTTGTTGTTGTTGTTGTTGTTTTACAGAAGGAGAAAGCAGAGACAAGAAGCTGCTGAGCAGGTATTGTGTCTCGTTCTCTGGTGTATTGCAGGGTGTTGTGTGTTTGCTTTCTTTCTTTCTTTCTTTCTTTCTTTCTTTCTTTCTTTCTTTCTTTCTTTCTTTCTTTCTTTCTTTCTTTCTTTCTTTCTTTCTTTCTTTCTTTTTCATTTTTTAATTCATTCATTCATTCATTCATTCATTCATTCATTCATTCATTCATTCATTCATTCATTCATTCCTATTATTCCATTTCACTGATGACTTGCATGGCAGCTGTCGCAGCCAATGTGTGAATGAGTGAATGTGAGTGTGAATGTTTCAATGCAAAGTGCTATGCCCATAGGCTCTACTTAACCCTATACTGTAGTATGTTGGCTGGTGTGGTATGGGCAATGAGTGAATGTAAATGCTATGTAAACATCACACTCCAACTCCTTTGTACCTGTCCTCCTATAACAGGCCCCTCAGAACCCTGGCAGCCAACCCCAGAGCAGAAGAGGAAGAGGACAGGAGGACGATGAGGAAGATTATGATGACGTTCAGTATTCCACCATTCAGCCCCACTGCTCCAGACAGACCCCACACGGTAAAAAACTATACCAGTGTTAATACAACTCGTACTGAGTTGAAAATAACTCTGTTTCAGCCACTCAAAAGACGTTTTATTTTTATTCTTTGGTCAGTGTAATAGTTCAATTTGGTCTGAATTGTATTGTATTCTACAGTATTCTATTCTATTCCATTCTATTCTATTCTATTCTAAGTCTAACTACACGCCTCACAATGTGTAAACAATAAGAGCTGTAGAGTTGGAATTACATTCAGATTACTGTGCAGGTGGCGTTCAGGGGGGTGGAGATGAAGTGCAGTATGCCACTGTCCACTTCAAGCAGCCAGGACAGACTGCAGGAGGTCAGGGGGCTGGTGAGGTGCAATATGCCAGCGTCCACTTCAAGAAGGCCAAAGGTGTCCAGGGGTGAGTTTCTGACTGGACACTGAACATACAGACATTTGTCAATGTGTGTTTTTCAAAAGATCCTGCACACTGTCAAACCAGCAAGCTAACTTTAATGCAACATTTTGGTCATCCGACCTTCTATGGTTGAGTTGCTTTATACACTTGAATGACAACCTTCCTGGAATAATAATGACTTATGGCTTCTGAAAAGCTTGTATTTGTATATTTTTGATCTCTCCAGTCATTTTTGGGGTCTTATTCCCTTTCATCAGACAGTAGGTGTTGATGGAAAAATAAACAGATCCAAGTGCAGACCAATCAACTTGAGACTGGGACAAATGATTATTTAAATGATATCAATATGGTAAAATACTAATATGATAAAATTATATTTATATGTTAAAACCAAAGTCTGACTCCCTGTGGGACCACTTCATACATGGGTCCCTGGCGATTCAATCCCTCTCTCCACAGGTGGCTTTTCCGTTGGGTCTGATGATGCAGTTTGTCACATGCAAGTTTGCCCTCTAGAGGTTAAGGCAGGGAATTACTCCATCTAGACAGTAGTAGATTTCCTTGCCATTATTGCTTCAAGAGTAATTGTGAAATAACTTTTTAACCATCTATCCATATCTTCAGCAATTGTGTTGTGTTTATTTAAACATAGTGAACAATCTTGTTAAAAGTCATGTTTCCTTACAAGCATTTGTCACAGCATGATGTCATTTCTGTTTCTGCTTATCGCGGTTTCTCTATGTGTAGTACCCCAGTTCGTCCAGAGAGGGAGCTCTCTCCAGTCTACCGCAGTGTGCAGCCAATGGAAGATCCATCTGTGGTGTACAGCAGTGTGCAGAACAAGAGAAGCAGACCACTCATATAGATTATGTGACATAAATGTGTGTATATCAATATTCAAATATAAACTTAGCCCTAATATGAATATAGTTAAAAATACACATATGAATGTAAATATAAATATAAACATAGAACATCGCTGTCAGTCTATGCAAAACCTCCCACTCACACCTTTGCCACTTATAAAAGCATTGTTATAAAAATGTTCAGTTCATGGATGTGTAGGTCTAAGAACTGCACTGGACAAGACTGTGCATCAGTTTTGCATATTTTATCACACAGCTGGCTTACATATCCTACCATTATGTTTCATTTTGAATTTAGCATTATGGAAAGCATGTTCATTGGGGAAATTCTTGTTAAATCGTTTTCATGTAAATAATGAGATCTTAAATGTATGTAGGCCTAATGAAAGTCAAAAATACATGTTTGTAAATAAAATGTTGTTAGGACAATGGCACAATGTTGCAAATACTTTGTAATGCAAAAATAATGAGAACATTGTTTTAGACAAACAAATCCAAAGGCAAGATTTTTGTTGTGATTATACACGGTGTATAATTAGGGAAGAAAGATGCCTACTATTGGGGGCAGCTGTGAAGAAATGGTAAAGGAGATGGACTTCGAGGATAAGTATATTAATGTGTTTATGAAAGAAACCGCAATCTTGAATGTCTCAGATTACCTTCTTTACAATGTAAAAATCATTGCAACAAAGAGTACCAAGGCGAAAAGATGAGCTACACAAAGCACTTGGAATTGATGTTTATTTTCTAAAGAGAATATTGTGTCTAAAGGATAAGCTTTGATTTTTTTTAGTATGGAAAGTGCACACATACTGTATAAATGGAAAGCAAGTCTGGAATAGAATAGTTGTTGTTGTTTTTGCTTGTTGTTGTTGTTGTTGTTGTTGTTGTTGTTGGTGGTGGTGGTGGTGATGATGATGATGATGATGATGATGATGATGATGATGATGATGATGATGATGACGATGACGATGACGATGATGATGGTGATGTCATTTGAGTTTACTTAAGTGATTGAAAACATGTGCACATTTCTGGCTATCTATATTTGTAATATTCATTTTCTACATTTGATGTTATGTTTAATTTTTTCTGTGACATAAATAGAGCTGAGCTGTAAACACTTTTCTTCCAATGACGATTAAACAAATAAAAATAACATTGCATTATTTCATCCAATATGTAACCTGTTTCATGTTTTGCCAATTTACCTGAAGCTGATTTTTTGCTAATACAACCAATAGCCTACCACTTTCAGACACAGCCATGGGCGCCCAACCCAATTCTGAGTCCAGCCTCACGCATACGTATCACAACACACTATTCCTTCTCTCTTTTCCACTCCTTTTCTTTCCCACTATTCATCATCCTGTCCTAAAAGAAGTGCTGGCTTTGCGATTGTTACAATGTCCATGTCTGGTGCAACGAGGAAACACCATGGCTGCTCATGCTCTACTAATGTAAAGTTCAACACTGCCCCTAGTGGTCAAACCATGCCATTGCTGTCAGTAGCCTACTGGTGATCAGAGAACAGCTATTACCATGGGGTCCTACTGGTGGAGCAGAGAACAGCTATTACCATGGGGTCCTACTGGTGATCAGAGAACAGCTATTATCATGGGGTCCTACTGGTGGAGCAGAGAACAGATATTACCATACAGAGGGAGCTACTGACTACAGGAAGGCCGGATACCATCACAGTGACAACAAAGATGAATTGTTCTACGTAAGCTATGCTGCATCAGTGCATATGTACATACAGTACATACGTACAGGGGAGCCGACAGAGATGTGGGGGCCCAGAATTGGGTCCTCATTATATTGTATGTATTGGGTGGTGGACCTTTCAAATGACTGTCCCGAGCCCAGCCAGCTACCCTGAACATATTCAGTACAGTACAGTAGTACAGCCTGTCTGCCTGTCTGCCTGCCTGCCCGCCTGCCTGCCTGCCCGCCTGTCCACCTGCCTGCCTGCCTGCCTGCATGCATACATACATACATACAGTCACACAGTATCCGTTCAAGCAATGTGCATCTAAATGGTTCACTATACAGCAATCTGCACACGGCATACACAGCAAAGTGACCAAACCACACAGGATGCCACATGAACAGGAAGGGCTCTTGTTGTTGGGCTGGTAGGTTGAATGGAACAATCTGAAGAGGTAGGCCTCATACCTGACTGCAGTCTGAAAAACAGTACATGCAAGTAAAGGGCTGCACTGTAAAAGATTTCAAGCTGAAATTTACAGCTAATTGATGGGGAATAATTGCCAGCAAATTGTTTTAAATTTACAACAAATTGCAGAAAAAAACAGTTGCCAGCAAGTCGTTTAAAATTACAACACTGTTCCGTTTTCAAAACTACTCTGACCATGGCACATGTCCTGCCCCCTCATCCACCCGCCTCCTCCCGCCTCCACCCCCGCTGCCCGCCTCCATGTCTGAGATGCCTTCAACATAGTATCGTCCCCATCCTCCACCATGACTGAGATAGCATGGTACCATAATGCCACTCTGCTCTAAGCATATACGTCTACAAGTTCAGCCTTGCATGGGTGAGGCACAAATAATAAATCACTCAGCATAGTGCTGTCACAGTGACAGTGATAGTTTCCTCAAGAGGACTTTTATTTATCAAGTCATCTCAAAGGGGGGTTCAAAAACAGTCACAATAAGGACTGTATGGAAATGCATTTGTCAAACCAATCAAGTGGTCTAAATCTAATACTATGCAAAACAACACCATAAAACATGCTAGATGGCTTGCAAAAGATGAAACAACCCAACCAGTTAACCTGTCAGGCAGCCAACCAGTTAACCGGCCAGGTAGCCAACTGGCCTTGACAGACTGGCTGGTTGACTGACCAGCTGCCTGTCCGATTCACTGGCTGGTTGACTGGCTGCCTGGCTAAACCAGCCAGGCAGCCAGTCAACCGGACAGGCAGCTGGTCAGTCAACAAGCAAGGCAGCAAGCCAGTCAACTGACCAGGCGGACAGGCTGTCAGTCAACCTGCCAGGCAGCTAGCTGGTCAACTGGCACTATGCTGCCACCCTGTCAACAAACCAACCACTCATCTAGTCGGCTAATCAATTGATTGCCAGTACCAGTGAGCGCCAGTGAGTCTGGCGCTCAGACAAGCAACCAAAGCAGTGTGACAGTCCAGGTTTATATAGTGGGGCAAGTGAACCATGTGACCAGAGTAATCAGGCATTGGGCAGGTGCTGGCAATCATTGAATCATGGCATGAAAGTGATTAGTAATAAAGTGAGGCAAGGCACTAATTTACAGATTGGTTAGGTATAGAGTGTGACAACAGAGTAACAAGAGAGATCTGTATCAAAAAGCTAACAAGTTCCTAGAATGTTCCATTCATTGATGCTCCTGCTCTAGAACTACAGTTTAAAAACAGACTGGGCTCCTTCTAAGATAGTGTTTAAAAAAGTATAAGGATATTCTTAACTCATTGGCTGCATTAGCCGTCGAATGACGTCATTTCGAATAGTGACGCCCCCTGCCTTCGACGTCGTTCGCCGATAATTGCGTTTTTTTACAGCCACGCCTTGAGGACGGTCTGACCTATGTTGTGTATTAATTTCACTCCTCTAGTCATGTTCTAACTGTTCCTGTAGGTGGCAGAAGTGTCCTAAGGAACAGTCAGGACAGGGCATTAGCTCACATCAAGAGGAAATGTCAAGACAAAAACATCCCTTTTTACTATTATAATCTCAAAAGCAGCATAGCAAAATATTTTTTGAAAGTAAAGCACCTGTGACAGTAGTCTACTTTCTTGCCCTCTGATTTTTTTTAACACAGGTATTCTACTGATTTTAGTGTCAGAGCCTTACAAAAAAAACTTCCTCTCATGACCAAAATACACCCCCCTGTTGCCATCTAGCTAGTAGGCATTGTAACTAGCTTGCCCAAAAATACACCATGTTCAACCAGAGATGATCTGTGTGGCAACTGTTTCATTTTGGATAATGTGATCAGCCTACACAACATCAGGATGATGCGTGCAAAAGATCATCTAACAGGAAAATGCACAGGATAGTGGTCACCTCAGTTGGGAATGTTTGGCTATTGTTTGCTACGCTAGCTAGCTAGCACGAAATCGCTAACAACTTACAACTAAGCCTAAATAAAGGAGCCTTGGTAAGTCAACTATTTTTACTCATTCTACAGTTGCAGTTATGGATCTGTATAGTATGATCAGCTTACTGTATCATCAAAAAGACAGGGGGGTTGCAAATTCTTGGAACAGAGAAGGCTAGCCTTTGTGTCTGATTGTGTCAGATACATTCAGCTCACATGAGAAAGCATTGCACTTAGCCTCAGACCAGCTAGCCTTCCCCACTCAAATCGGCTTGTGAAATGTTGGATATGTGATCAGTACTTTATCAAAAGAAAATTCATTGAACAATATATGACAAGATCACTATAGCAGAAACATGATGACAGTAATCATCAATCTGCAAATTGTCCGCTCTGCCAAATAACTGAAGCAGCAGTAAGCTAAGTTGTGCTGCCTGCCTGCCAGCCTCCCAGTTCACACGGTACAGGAGGAAACAAATCAGCTGTGATTTGTAACGAGAGGACTACAGGCTAAACAGAGGGACTATATTTAGAGACAGTATTTCTGTGAGTTTAGTATTTCACATGAGTTACATGCACCTGCTGTCATGGTCCATTGTGCGCTCCAGCAACAAACCAAAACACTCTTGTTTTCAAGCCCACCCCGTTATATTTCAGTACATTATGGTTGAAAAGACCATACAAACAATCTTTTGTTCTGGCTACAGATGACAGGAGACTCTGTAATAGCATCTGTTTTGGAGTTGTTAGGACGGTGTCATTATGAGCAAAAACACTTGCAATCATAGGTCAACTTCAAATGGCGTTTTCTCAGCTTTTTGGCTAGAAAGCAGCATTTTGGCGAATTCCACTTATTTTCAACAGATGATTATGAAAGAACGGAAAGGGGTAGAGAGACACCGTTTTTTTCTGATGACAGATGAGCGTCTAATCTGTGTTTTGATAGGTATGGTGTTGACATAGACACAGAACTCAATTTTCTGTGAGCCTCCAAAAAACACCCAAAATGCTGAAAAATCTCTGGCACTGTGGGTTACTCTTTTATGAAAATGGCTGGCAGCCAATGAGTTAAATGGATTGGTTTTGGCCCTTGTTTAATGCACATATCAAAACTTCAGTTCCAAAAAGTTTTCATTCTGATCCATGTTTATAAGTAAACATTCCATATATATGTGGAATTGTCTACACAGTGGTTGGACAAAATAACTGAAACACCTGTCCTTTCAATGTGTGGGAAGTTTCATGGCTCAAGTGGGCCAGCCTGTTGGCCAATCTTCATTAATTGCACATTGCACCAGTAAGGTGAAGTTGAGTTGAAGTGCTGGTGAAAAGTTACCAGCTAATTGTTGTAAAATTACAACACATTTGCTGGCAAAAAAGTTGCCAGCTCATTGGTGTGAAATTAAATTAAATTGCTGGTGAAAAGTTGCCAGCTCATTGAAGTAAAATTAAAGCAAATTGCTGGCAATAAAATGTTGCCAGCTAATTGTTGTAAAATTACAACAAATTTGCTGGCAAAAAAGTTGCCAGCTCATTGGTGTGAAATTAAATTAAATTGCTGGTGAAAAGTTGCCAGCTCATTGAAGTAAAATTAAAGCAAATTGCATGCAATAAAAAGTTACAACACTGTTCCGTTTTCAAAACTACTCTGACCATGGCACATGTCCATGGCACATGTCCTCAATTACACCAAATTGATAGCAACAAGTTGCCAGCTAATTGTTGCGTTCTTCCAAAGCACACACTGGAAACTTCACAACATACAGTCTTTGAGAATAATGGTCCTGGGCCATTCCATTCCTTCTCATGGGATTTTGAGATATATTCTATTGCCGAAGCCATCAAAAAGCCAAATTGAACCACAGGGGGGCTGCCACACCTGAGCATCGTTTATGCCCATCGTCTGTATAAATGGACAAACCATCATTGGCCTCTCCCATGCTCTTTTAGCAGAGAGAAGCCCGTTTTGAATTGCACTGAGCTGAAATTAGCGCACCTGGACGTCATTTACAATCAGCTGGCTCATGACCAAAGAAGGTAGATTGGGTAAGCAGTATCACTCAATGGAAAATGCATTGGCCACAGTGAAGTAGTTGGGGGCAGTCGTGGCTCAGTGGTTAGAGCACTGGGTTGGCAACTCAAGGGTTCCCGGTTCAATGCCCGACCGGACCGCAGCTGAAGTGCCCTTGAGCAAGGCACCTAACCCCCACACAGCTCCCCTGGCGCCACTCAGCAGGCAGCCCACTGCTACTGACTAGTGTGTGTACTTCAATGTGATTCACTTGCCCAAATGGGATAAATGCAGAGAAAGAATTTCCCCTAGGGGACCAAAATTGGCTCCAATCCAAATTGGCTCCTATTGTCTTCGTAGTATAAGGTGTTGCTTTAATGCCATACATTTATGCTTAATGACATGGTGCACATGGTCAGTGTGTGCGATGCCATGATGGACAAAATTTGTACTCCACAAATTTGGTCGAAAGAGAATATCCGGTTGTCAGTGCTCAGTTTGTGGCCAAATTTACTGCAGCTGTCGGTCAGCATTAATTGTGGGGGATAATTAAGGACAGGTGACAAACATTCACTATTGTATCCTATGACCTGTTCCACACTTTACCATGCTTCCAATTTGACCATGGAAGAAGAAAATTGGACTCCCCTTGCTATCATTCCGTACTACGCTCCGATGATGTCTGTAAACCCTCCTATGTCTACCTCCTTGCTCATGACCAGGTGTGTGCGATTGAAGAGTTCAAATCAGTTCAAATCCTCTCCACCTCTATCAGGCCTGTATGCATGTTTTAAAAGCATCCAATCAGAATGTGACCTGAGCTCCATAATTTCTGCATGTGGCTTTGCATACATTTGCATTAGGACAGCAGCCCTGACAAAACAGATCTTTACAACAGTATGATGTAAAAAGTATTATGTGCTGCTGTACATTTACAATTGTGAATTGTACTCTATATGATATCCCACAATGCATTGCACATTACAGCAGTGAATAGTAAACTGGTATATACATCTTCTTGATGTAGAATTCTAATGTGAAATCACGACAATCTTTTACAGTGTTTGGTTAAGTCAACTGTCCAGACGCGTTCCGGCGTTCTGCCTTCCTCAGTGTGGCACACTGTTGGCACACTGAGGAAAGCAGAATGCCCGAACCGCCTGTGTAATAATAAAGAACCTATTCATGGTGCTACCTTTTCTCATTTTTCAGTTTTACTATATTTTGGTCAGCACTCTCAAAAGAAGAAAAACTTGTTAGATGAAGCCTGCTCCAACCTTTATGAACTTTTAATGCTACTGCCCCTCATCTGTGAGATGGCCAGGACCGGACCTGCACAGAGTGAGCGGAGAATGCGGTGAGGCCACCGTTACTTGACATTACACCAATTGATATTTGACATTTATAACTAAGGACCACCACCCTCCACCCCCTTATACCTCATACCTGACTGCAGGCTGAGAAACAGTACATGCAATTAAAACAGGACCTGCAGTGAGCAAGTGGAGATTGGCTGTAAGACTTTAATTGTCGATCTATTTGTTGTAGTTGTGCCAACTATTGTGGTGTTTATAAAATCAAGTTGTGTCTGTCAAATCAATCTTACAGGATTGTTCTCATGGTTGTGATTGTGTTTGTCTTGTTATGAGTGCATACTTAAAATGACAGTACATTGTCTGTATTTGGGTTTGGTATTACTTCATGATCTTGGGGTAAAAATCAGTTCTGTGCTTGACTTTTGTACATTCAACCACAAACCGTACTCAAGCTCAAAGCACAACTCACAATATCCTATAGAGCAGGGGTCCCCAAACTAAGGCCCGGGGGTCAGATACGGCCCGCCACGCCCCTTTGACCGGCCCTCCACCTCTCTACACCTCACCATTTGAACTGGCCCAAAGAAGCAATCCTCAAAAAAAATAAAAATAATGATAAACTATACTTTTTAAATATTTCATTTTGTTTATCAACAGGCCTTCCTACACTTTAATTTTCACTAACCTAGTGTGAATCACCAGAAGTTTCTTGTCTTGATAGTTTCTCATCTCACTGTTACAGTATATCACGAAAGTGAATACACCCCTCACAGTTTTTGCTAATTTTTGAGTATATCTTTTCATAGGAAAGCATTACAGAAATTTCACTTTCACACAATGATTAGTGACCTTTTAACAACTTATTTAACCGCTTAAATTTCTTGTTCAGTCAGAAAAAAACAAAATACAGCCATTTATGTTTGAACATGTAGTCACAAAAGTGAGTACACCCCAGATTAAAATCCGGTAGAGAAGGGGCTATATTGGCTCGAATCGTCTCAAAATGAAACGAAATGAAAAGAGATGAAAAGGGAGGTCATCAGTGTGCGTTAACATTTAAAAGTTCAATGCAAAGAGGGGTGTAGAGTCTGCATCTGGCTTAAATAGATTGGTGTGAGATTTGAATGCAATCCTATAGAGAATATCATGATCTGCTTCAGTAGTCAGTGCATGTTGACATGCATGTTTCGTTTAGGTGTATTTCAGATTGCCAATGTTGCCAGTATCCATGCATCCCCAAACCATGTCAGTCCCACTACCATGCTTGGCTATTGAGAGGATACACTTTTTTTTGTAAAACTCACTTGTTTACCACCACACATGCTTGACACCATCTAAAGCAAATGTGTTTATCTTGGTCTCAAGAGAGATGAACAGACCAAGGATATGGATCACTGGAACCATGTCATGTGATCTGAAGAGACCAAGATAAACAAATATACTTTAGATGGTGTCAAGCATGTGTGGTGGTAAACAAGTGAGTTTTACAAAAAAAAGTGTATCATATCAAAAGCCAAGCATGGTAGTGGGACTGACACGGTTTGGGGATGCATGGATGCTGTCAACATTGGTAATCTGAAATACACCTAAAAGAAACATGCATGTCAACATACACTGTGACTACTGAAGCAGATCACGATATTCTCCATAGGATTGCATTCAAATCTCACACCAATCTATTTAAGCGAGATGCAGACTCAAAATGAAGAGTTCAGATGCAAAACCCCCTAAGTGCCTTTTCAAATATTAATCTTAATTCATTTTTATTTAATACAAAGCTATCAAAATTGCATATTTTTTATTTTATTTATGTAATATAACTATTTATATGTATTATTAAGTACGTGTATGTAAATCAAACCAACAACCGGGTTCTCTAAAAATATAGAAGTTCAGGTCTTCAGAAATGGAGTTAGGGGGTTTTGCATCTGAACTCTTCAAATGTAAAAGTTCAATGCAAAGAAAGGTTGAAACACACACTAATGACCGCCCTTTTCATCCCTTTTCATTTCGTTTCATTTCGAGACGATTCGAGCAAACACAGCCCCTTCTCTACCGGATTTTCATCTGGGGTGTACTCACTTTTGTGAGTACATGTTCAAACATTAATGGCTGTATTTTGTTTTTTTTCTGAGTGAACAAGAAATGTAAGCGGTTAAATATATTGTTGAAAGGTCACTAATCATTGTGTCAAAGTGAAATTTCTGTAATCCTTTCCTATGAAAAGGTATACTCACAAATCTGCAAAAACTGTGAGGGGTGTATTCACTTTTGTGATATACTGTATATACTGTAAACAGGCCAACCATTTCTATTGTATCACTCATAAACTGTCAATCACCATATTTTTCTAACCTTTCCTTGCTATTTTTACATGGTTATTAGAAGTTAAAATGAATGCCGGTGGTATTTCAAATTGAAAATCATGTGAAGTACTCACTTCTTTTGTAAGTCACTTGTAATGATAAACTTTTTATTGCTACAAATTATGGCAGTGGCCTAGTATACAGCATTGATCCCGGCCCCTGATCACAGTCAGGAACGATAATGTGGCCCCCGGAGAAAAAAGTTTGGGCACCCCTGCTGTAGAGAGTGTCTGAGAAGGGGCTGTGTTGGCCCAAAACAAATCGAAATGAAAAGGGATTAAAAGGGAGGTCATCGGTGTGCGTTTCAACCCTTCTTAACATTTAACTTTTACATTTTGTGTCTGCACCTTGCTGAAATAGATGGGTGTGAGATTTGAATGAAATGGAGAGTAATATGGTCTACTTCAGTAGTCACAGTGCATGTTAACAAGCATGTTTCTTTATGTGCAATTCTGATATCCAATGTTGACGGCATTCATGCATCCCCAAACCATGTCAGTCCTTGACATGCCAGATGATAGCCTACACCTTTTTTTGTAAAACTCACTTGTTTACCACCACACATGGGTCATTCCAGCTGGAATCAGCAAATTTCTGAAAAATCTCCCACTCAACCCCCTCGGATTTGCCTGAAAAAAATGTATGTGATGGCTTAAACATCCAATAGATCATATCCACAATATCAGAACTCAGCTGTGGATACTTTTGGCACAAAACATCTGTAAATAAGGACACCCCCTACGCTTGTTTTAGCGACATTGCATGAGTGACCATGTTCAGACTCAATTATCTCCAGAACTATTTGTGTCAGATTCATTATATTTTCAGGGCCAATAGTCCCAGACCTGAATATCATATATTACAATTTGCAGCACTGTAAGTCAAATCACACCGTAATAATGTGCCTCTACTTTTTGTAGATATCATATGTTCTAGGGTATCCAAATGTCTGTAAAAACCTCAAAGTTCTACATGTAAGGTTCATCCTTGGTAAATGGTCTGATATGTACCATGACTTTCACATCATAGTATATCTAACAAAAGGCTCCAATGGTTGTTGAGATACAGAGGTCCAAAGATGGGAAAAAATTAATTTGCACCAATGTTTGGAGCAATATTTCCAATGTATGACACTAGTTAGGAACTTTCTGTTTGGTGTTTCTGAAAGAGGATGTTTTTTTTAACAGCATATCAAAAAATTGGGATGGTGTTTTGCCTCATTCTTTTTATAACGGACTTCAAAATCTCAATTGGCTACAATTACTTGAAGCTATGAGGACCATGTCACCAACCGACTTGTCGCAACTCTCAAATCCATGGCTCTGATGTCACCTTAACAGTGAAAACAAGATGGCTACCCTGTGAATGACAAAGCAAATTCTAGGGAAACCATTACACTTGAAAATGAATTGATTGATGCCACACAGCAAGAATAGCACATTGCACATGGCTTTGATAGACATTAATTATTTTAATTGTAAAATCATAATAATCATCATCATCATTTTAGTAGTAGTAGTAGTAGTAGTAGTAGTCTTGGAAAAAAGTGATGAAATAGGAGAGGATTAAAGAATTGTAGCACTCTTGTTTGCAACAAGGACTCCAATCCTAACTAATCTTTCAATCAGCACCTGTAACTTTATATTTTCTATGAAGCTTGTGATGTACTCGTTAAGTTACCAACTGTATTGCAAAATAACTTAATTCATACTGGCTAGAGATTCCCTCAGACTATTTTGACAGCATGGTCCTGGAGTTTTTGTTAGAAGAGGTTGCTTGCATGCAGTACTCAATATCAGGTGAATATTGAAGGCACAGAAGGTCATATTGGCACCAGACAACCATGTGGTTCTTGTCACATTGTTGCAATCTAATTCAGCTGCTTGCATCATTGTAATAATATACCACTGCAATGCTGACAAGTGGATTGCAGGTTAGCAGCAGTGATTTCAACAATTATGGTTTGGATGCTTGTACACAATGTTCATTACTTGCAAAGTTCATCATCACATTGATCCGGGTGGGATGATGGAAGCCGAAAGGAAGCTTTGCAGCATGCAGAAGCGTTCAGATATGGTGGGGGATTGGGGGCGGGGCACAGCTCTACAGTCAGGCCCCCTCTGTCGTGGTGACCGTTGGCGGGGGTGGGACTGTTTTATGGTCGCATAGGAAAGTAAAAGTTGATTAGAGATGACACATAGGAGGAGACAGTTTGTAAAGAGGTATCCTGATTGTAGAACTTCCCGCCCCCCATCATCCTCCCCTGACCGAAGTGCCCTGAGCATGGTGGTGGTATGCTTACTGAAATCAATATCTCTGTTGTCCTTCAAGGTGATCGTCATTGTATTGCCAATGAAGGAAGATTGCACACAACAATATGAGTGCATATACCTAATGCATCATCAATGACTATGGCAAGGTACCTTGTAAAGTTAACTCATAATATGCAAATGGTAATTGTAAGTTAAGTGTTTATAAAATGTTTTGTCACAGGCCAGAGCATTAAAAGTTCCTGACTTGTTTAATTCATTTCATATTTTTTTTCAAATATTAAATCATCATCAGCAATAACAACAATAGTCTTGGTTATGAATTATTTTATTCCTGCTTTGTTGCATCAAGGAAATCATATCAACGCCTTGTTTTATTTCCAGAGGTTGTTTTTTTAATGACTTCTCTCAAAATGGTACTTCTCTCAACCATCTTGAATTTATTGCTAACGTAGCGCCAGTGAGAACATGTTGCGTAGTCACTTGATCATCTGGCCGATAGTACACTTAAAAAGATGAGGCCAGAATCCCAGAAAAAAATCAGAAATACTGAGCTGAACAAGCAGGGGTGTTAACAGCTTTGGCTGGGCCCGGGATAAAGTCGTCTGAAGAGACCCCTTCCCAATGCATGCAATGTAATGAGTACCTTGATAATCTTGATTCCCCCATGTCCTTGGCCCAGAACAATTCACCACTTCCGCTTCCCTCTGCACTATTTGATCACAGGCTTATGTCACACCGCAATGCGCTTTACGATCATTAAAAGAAATGAGGCAAAACACCATTCTATTTTTTTGCTATGTTGTTAATAAAAATATCCTCTTCCAGACACAACAAAAAACAAGTTCACAGCTGGTGTCATACTTTGGAGGTATTGCTCTAAAAAATGGTGTGTTTTTTTTTCATGACGCCACTTTGGATGGATTTGAGGGATGCATGCCACACTGCATTGAGATTTGAAAAGGCATTATACAAATAAAGGGGCAAAACACCATCCCAATTTTTAAATATGTTGTTAATAAGAATATCCTCTTCCAGAATCAACAAACAGCAAGTTCACAACCGTTGTCATATATTGGAAATATTGCTCCAAACAATGGTGTATTGTTTCCTTCCCATGATGCTGACTTCCTGGAACTATTTTGGAACTATGCCATTGGCTCCATGAGCTGCCATCTTTGTGTGAAAATGGAACACAAAAATCAAGGGGATTGGCCACCTTCTTAGGATGGAATTGAGGGTTAAGTCAGAAATACTGAAATACTGAGCCGAACAAGTATAACATCACCTATTTGGTATCAGAGATTTTAGGTGTTAGTGTACACTGACTTGGCTATTCATTTTAGGTGTAGTAAACACAATTTTTCTAAGGTAACAGGGATTCTAAGGTACACCTGCATGTCACACAGGAATGAGTTTTTAAAATTCATTATAAAAATAATGGGGCAAAACACCATCCCAATTTTTAGATATGTTATGAATAATAATATTATCTTTCAGAGACACCAAACAGCAAGTTCACAACTGGTGTCATACATTGGGAATATTGCTCCAAATAATGGTATAAATTAGTTTTTACCCATCTTTGGACCTCGGCATCTCAACAACCATTGGACCCTTATATTAAATATGATGTGATGTGAAAGTCATGGAACATATCTGACCATGTACCAAGGATGAACCTTGAATGTTGAAATTTGAGGTTTTTATGGACATCTGAAAACCCTTGCAATTTTAATTTCAAAGAAAAGTAGAGGGCCAGCATTAAGGTGTAATTTGACATACAGTGCTGCAAATTGTAACGTATGCGTGTCAGGTCTATGACTCTTAGCCCTGAAGAAATAATGGACCTACCACAAATAGTTTTGGAGATAATTAAGTCTGAATATGGTCACTCAGGCAGTGACACCAAATCAGGGGGAGGGGGTGTCCTTATTTACAGATTTTTTGTGGAAAAAGTATGCACAGCTGAAATCTGCAATGGTGTATATGTTCTATTGGATGTTTAAGCCATCACATATATTTTTTTCAAGCAAATCCGAGGGGGTCGAGTGGGGACCATTTGCTGATTCCAGCTGGAATGACCCACATGCTTAACACTATATGAAGCGAATTTGTTTATCTTGGTCTCATTAGACCTCACAACATGGTTCCACTGATCCATATCCTTAGTATGTTCATCTCTCTTGAGACCTAGATAAACAAATTGGCTTCAGATGGTGTTAAGCATGTGTGGTGATAAACAAGTGAGTTTTACAAAAAAAAGTGTACCATCTGGCATATTTAATATTGTCCTATGAAAAGATATACTTTCACATTTGCAAAAATGTGAAGGGTGTACTCATTTCTGTGACATACTGTATGTCAATATGTCAAATTATGAGGTGTTTTTTTCTTCTCCATGTGGGTCGCTGTGTCTTCCTGTGTTAGTGTGATACCACCTATTTCCTTATTAGAGACATTCATTTCCGCGACAGCATCTCTCCTGGCAGTCAGGGCGAAGAGAGAGGTAAGAATGATTAAATATAACTTAGTATTTTCCATTGATAAAGTTCCCGTGCACAGCATTGTAGCTTTCAAATGTACACATTTTAGGCCTACTTCAGACACAGTGAAACCTGCACATAGGATTTTAGGGTCTATGGCAGTTGTTATTGGCTAAGTGCATAAGGACCGTTTTAATGATGAATAGCATTGCAGTTCCCTAATACTTGTATGAACATTTGTCATCTCAATCTCTCAGGCCCTGAAGTCCACCATAATGAGACTGGTCTTGGCTTTCTTCGTGTTGCCCCTTATCACACTGCAAGGTAAGCTACATCGCCTAATATTTAGTATTTTTAGGACCTTTTCATTACTTATTTTAATATTTGTATTTATTGTGCTGTCAGTAGATTATGATCAGACTTGTGTGTGTTTAAAACCTTTTTTATATTGTGTTGCTCCTGATAGTACTTTAAAGTTTACATTTCTCTCTCTCTCTCTCTCTCTCTCTCTCTCTGTGTGTGTGTGTGTGTGTGTGTGTGTGTGTGTGTGTGTGTGTGTGTGTGTGTGTGTGTGTGTGTGTGTGTGTGTGTGTGTGTGTGTGTGTGTGTGTGTGTGTGTGTGTGTGTGTGTGTGTGTGTGTGTGTGTGTGTGTGTGTGTGTGTGTGTGTGTGTGTGTCAGTTTGCCTGTGTCTTCCTCTCTGTCTGTCCTATTCTGCATGGAGGGGTTCTGTCTTGCACTGGTGGCATTGCTGGGTAGTGTTACAATATAGTGTTACAATTTTGTGTTGATTTGGCTCTAGTACTCAGAGGAATTTTGTCCTGGGGTGCATTTCTCATTGTTGCAAGTTATCAACTGACTAATTTACTTACTAAGCAGCATATTAAGTGACTTACATGGTTGCAATGCAATTTTCCATTGTCAACCCAATAAGTTGCTAACGGGTTAGCAACAATGTTTTCGAGAAATGTGTTTCAATGTTGTGTTGATGGACTGCTGTTCCCAATGTTTCAGAGACTTTTCAGTACATTGAAATCTACTTGAGTGTGTGTGTGTGTGTGTGTGTGTGTGTGTGTGTGTGTGTGTGTGTGTGTGTGTGTGTGTGTGTGTGTGTGTGTGTGTGTGTGTGTGTGTGTGTGTGTGTGTGTGTGTGCCCATGTGTGTGTGTGCCCATGTGTGCGTGCATGCATCATGTGTACGTGTGGGTTTGTGTGTTAAGTCGCGAGCACACAAGTGTTGACAAGTTGACGTTTTTTTTTTAATGTCTGTTGACATTATTTACAGAGTACTGCAAAGCAAAGTTCCTCATTTTCATTTTTCATAGGAGACTTATCGTTCAGAGGAACTGTGCAATTACACATCAGGGAGTGAATGGGATGTGTGTGTGTTGCTTTTGTTATACTTTTGCTTACTTTTTGTCCACTTCTGTTGAGTCTCTGTATGTCTATAGGTCATTATGTTAGAGTTAGACTTGAACTTTATTTATCCCCGAGGGGAAATTCATGTCCCATGTTGATCTGTAGATAAAAAAAGAGAAAAAAGAGAAAGAGAAATAAAAAATAAAAATAGATAATGAATAAAGATGGGTGATCACTATGCAGAAAAGTCACAGACTGTCTATGTCTTTCTCCTTGTCCTTCATTGACAGATTGAACAGCTGTATGGCTCTTGGGACAGAACATAAGACCACCTACTGACCAACTAAATGGATGGTGTGTAACTGTGTTATATGTTTCAGGTGTGTATGGACAGGAGTGGAGCGTCTCTTACGAGCCTGCAAGAGCCTGTGGTTATGTGGGGTCTACAGTGGAGCTGTCCTGCTCTTACACCTATCCCACTGGCCTGAGATTCAAACACGCTTACTGGACAAAACACAATTATGGGCATTTTCCAGATCTTAAAGGAGACCCAAACTATAGCAGCAGAATTCATGTAAACTGTCAGAGTAACAATTGTACTTTACGCATAAGCTCACTGACTGTCTCAGACACAGGATACTATTACTGCAGGATAACAACAGATAATGTTAAAGAGAAGTGGACTAGAAAACCAGGGGTTTACCTGGATGTGAGAGGTAAGATGTGGTGTGTGTGTGTGTGTGTGTGTGTGTGTGTGTGTGTGTGTGTGTGTGTGTGTGTGTGAGTGTGTGTGTGAGTGTGTGTGTGTGTGTGTGTGTGTGTGTGTGTGTGTGTGTGTGTGTGTGTGTGTGTGTGTGTGTGTGTGTGTGTGTGTGTGTGTGTGTGTGTGTGTGTGTGTGTGTGTGTGTGTGTGTGTGTGTGTGTGCACGCATAACATCAGTGTAAGAGACAATGGGAGGAGGCTTAGTGTTTTTCTGTTAACTCAAAATCATTTTATTTTATTGATGCATGCACATACAATAATGAACTGTTAATTCAACACATACTCAGGACCAAAATATACTCAAGAAGATGTTAAATCAACTAATGCGTTTTTTTCTGTGTAACAATGTAGTATTTCTCTCACACTCAAGCGCGGCCACAGGGACCCTCAGTATCCGTCTCCTCCCCACATGGTGAACTGTATGAAGGCACCGCTGTGACTCTGACCTGCTCCACAAATGGACACCATCCAGCAGTGTCAAGCTACAACTGGTACAGGCTGACTGACATCATGCAACAAGGCCCAAAGAATACCTACACCATCAGCAGCATCACATCTGAACACAATGGGAGATATTACTGCCAGATACCCTCTGAATGTGGAACGCTGTATTCAAATTTTGTGGAACTGCAGGTGGTCTGTAAGTTCCTTTCCTTTCCCTCCTACTTGACCTCATTCAATGTGTGTGTGTGTGTGTGTGTGTGTCGTGTGCGTGTGCGTGTGCGTGTGCGTGTGCGTGTGTGTGTGTGTGTGTGTGTGTGTGTGTGTGTGTGTGTGTGTGTGTGTGTGTGTGTCTGTGTGTGTGTGTGAAGGGGGAGATTACCTTATTTTCATGTAAACTTATTTCTTCAGAGATAACTATAGAGATACTAACAGACATATCCCTCGGATGCACAAATTGTGACATCCCGAGGCAGAATTACTTTGCTATTTTATTTAGATGCCTAATTTCTGAGATAGTGTGTTGCAATGTTTTGTGTAGACTCGTATTTAAGGAACACCAATGTCGTGGTGGATCCCCCTGGTCCAATTCGTGAGGGAAGCAAAGTGACCCTGACGTGCACCACTGATGCCAACCCTCCAGCACACACCTACAGCTGGTACAGGAGAGGGGAATATACCCCGACACATTCAGAGCAGATTCTGACCTTCAACCAGATCCAACCTCAGAACAGTGGGCAGTATTACTGTCGAGCCGCCAATGGGATTGGTTCACAGATCTCCTCTTTTGTATCTGTTGAGGTTTTATGTGAGTGTCTAGTTCCTACTAGTGGTATTTGATTACATTCTGTCAGTTAAATTGTCTATGTTGTTTGACAGCAATCACATGTACAGTATGTCACAGAATTGAGTACCCCTCACATTAAAGAAATTTCACTTTGACACAATGATCAGTGACCTGTTAAGAACATATACCACTTGAATTTGTTGTTCACTCGCAAAAAACCTAAATACAGCCATTAACGTTTGACAACGTTTAACAAAAGTGAGTACACCCCAGGTCAAAATCCTGTAGAGAGTGTCTGAGAAGGGGCTGTGTTGACCCAAGATGTCTCGAAATGAAAAGGGATTAAAAGTGAGGTCATCGGTGTGTGTTCTGTCATTTAAATTGTCTTATTTTGTTTGACAGCAATCATGTGTTTATACAGTACTTTTCTGTCCTGATAAAATAAAGAACAAAGAACTGCCAATTTGGTACTTACTGTTAATTGTTGTTTATTTTTCTGTGTTTAGATGGCCCAAGGAACACCAAGGTTGTGGTGGATCCCCCTGGTCAGATACATGAGGGAAGCAGAGTGACCCTGACATGCAGCACTGATGCCAACCCTCCACCACACACCTACAGCTGGTACAAGGCAGGAACAATGATTCCACAAGAAACAGGCGAGATCCTGACCTTCAGCAATATCCAGCCTGAGAAGCGTGGAGATCATTCCTGTCGAGCAGTAAACAAGATTGGTCGGCAGGACTCCCCACTGGTGTCTGTCCAGGTTTCATGTGAGTTTAAATTAGAGTTGATTACATTCAATGGACTGTCTATTTTGGGCTGCAGCAATCTCACATACAGTATATACACTATTTCATTCTTTTCCCTGATAAATTAAGACCACAGAACAGCCAATTTGGTCATTACTGTTAATTATAGTTTTTGGTGTGTTTAGATGGCCCAAAGAACACCAAGGTCGTGATGGATCCTGCTGGTCAGATACATGAGGGAAGCAGAGTGACCCTGACCTGCAACACTGATGCCAACCCTCCACCACACACCTACACCTGGTACAAGAGAGGGGAATCTACACCGCTGTTGACAGTGAAGATCCAAACCTTCAACCATATCCAGTCTGAGAACAGTGGAGATTATTACTGTCGAGCAGCAAACCTGATTGGTCAGCAGGACTCCCCTGTGGTGCCTGTCCAGGTTTCATGTGAGTTTAAATAGAGTTGATTACAATGTTTGACAGTTATGTTTAATAATTGTTTATTTGTTTTATGCAAATGTTTGAGTTTCCATATGGTTTATTAACATGTTTTCTTCTAGATAAACCAAAGAAGACAGCCATTGTGAATTCAAAACCGGGGGTCAATCACAAAGGAGAATCAGTGACTCTGACCTGCAGCAGTGATGCCAACCCACCTGTGGAGAGCTACACCTGGTTTAGGGTGGACGAGTCCACTCCTGTAGGATCAGAACAGCAGTTCACCATCTCCAACATCAGATCTGAGGATGCAGGACAGTACTACTGTGAGGCCAGGAATGCATATGGAGCTGAGAACTCATCTGCTTTGTCCATCACAGCTGAAGGTATCAGTGCATCTATATGTCTTTTCTGTGAAGGTTTTTTTTTTTACTGTGAGAGCACAGAACCAAACAACTAAATACAACGGCATGCTTGCTGCAGGATGGGGTTGAGATAAGGTGGATTGCATAGAAATAGATTGAAATTTCCGATGGAAAGTTTCTATGTGTTTTCAGGGAGTTGTTGAATGCTCTTCTCAGCTCATTGATGTCTCATTAATTCCTTTAGCTGGACAGAGCCATGTAATGGGTGCCATTGTGGTTATTGCAGTTTGTGGAGTGCTATGTCTACTGGGTATGATTCTCTTTGTCAGGTGAGAATATTTCACTTACAAGCAATAAAACCAATAACCAACACACATTTGGCGGAACAGCGCAGTCAACAATTACAACGTCTTTTTCATGTGTTTTTAGTTGCTTTGTTAAACGCAGGAAAGAAGGGAGGATGCAATCAGGACAAGATCAGGTAAGAGATACAGTGTTAGTATGTGCTAAAACTGAATATTGTTCTTTGTTTTCTTTTTTTGGAAATCGTGGGGCGTATCTTTACAGCCCTAGTGATAAGGATCACTTTGCATAACTTGGAATGATATTCGTAGATTGTTGACAATTTTTTATGTAATCAGTTCCATATTTGAACGTCTAGGATCTCTGAAAAGGCTGCACATAAATAACGCTGTGACATTGTGTACCTAGAAGTCCAGAGTAGTTTGGGCAATAAAACCATACAAAAAATTGGCTGTAATTCTCCTTTAAAAATATTTAGTAGTCTCACAATTTTGATGCTTTGCTTTACTTTAATGTTTTACAGAGAGGAAGTGGTCAAACTAATGTGATCAACTTGAACTCAATTCACCCTGACCCAGTCTACCAGAACCTGAACCCCAACACCACCCAACCTGATGCAGTCTACCAGAGCCTGAACCCCAACACCACCCAACCTGATGCAGTCTACCAGAGCCTGGACCCCAACACCACCCAACCTGGTGCAGTCTACCAGAGCCTGAATCCCAACACCACCCAACCTGATGCAGTCTACCAGGACCTGAATCCCAACACCATCCAACCTGATGCAGTCTACCAGGACCTGAATCCCAACACCATCCAACCTGCAGTCTACCAGGACCTGAATCCCAACACCATCCAACCTGCAGTCTACCAGGACCTGAATCCCAACACCATCCAACCTGCAGTCTACCAGGACCTGAATCCCAACACCATCCAACCTGCAGTCTACCAGGACCTGAATCCCAACACCATCCAACCTGCAGTCTACCAGAGCCTAAACCCCAACACCATCCAACCTGCAGTCTACCAGGACCTGAACCCCAACACAACCCAACCTACTGTAGACTACGAAAACCTGAACCCCAACACTTTCCAACCTGATGCTGTCAAACGCAATCCAGCCTGATGCAGTCTTCCAGAGACTGAACCCCAACACCACATAAAATCTCAAACTAATGCAGTTTACCAGAGCATCAACCCCATCACCACCAAACCAGATACAATCTAGCAATTTAGACTGAACCCCACCACCACCCAGCATGAGCCTATACCAACTATTAAACCGACTGCGTCAAAGAATGTGCATCTTAATGTTAAATTCTTCTCTACACTTTTGGAAAACGTTTTTTTTTTTTTCAGTGAGTAAATGTTGGCTTTCACAGCTTTAATATTCAGACAGGATAGTGAGAGAAAGAGAAACAAGAGAGATGATGAAAGATCAGGAAATTACCTCATCTTGGATTCGAACCTGAGTCCCCAGATGTATGATACAGTGCCTTTGCCCAGTGAGCCATGACAGCTCGCCATATTATGCTTTTGTCCACTGCATCCTTTAACATATGCTTGTTTTATTCCGTACTCATCCCTGAGTAACAGGTTTTATTCCTATTTGTAATCACAGAGTTACTTAAATATTGCTTTAGGAAATGTCTTGTATTTTGATTACTTGGTGCATGGTATATTATGCTGTTTGGAGTGTTTTGTCATATATCATATTTAACCCTGTGCATCTAGATGACTCTTTCAACATGCAACAGGTATGCCCTAAACATAAGACTGTCAATAAAGTTATGCAGCAGCTAAGGGGTGCTTTTGAGTCACATGACACTTTTTGACACCAAGGGCATAGCATTTTTCAAAAACAGAGTGGTCTGGATCGGATGAGACTCCATAACATCTATCAATGTCACATTATGTGTCATGCAATCTTGCTTTTTAATTTATCTATTCATTTTTTTTTATTTAGAGATGAAGTCCATCTCACTGTGTGCTGCAGTTAGGGGAGATGATGGATCATGCTATCTCAGACAGTTTGTGTAAATTGATTTTCATGTGTGTTGTGCTGTTTGTGCTGTGTTTTATAATAGTAACTCTATTTTTACCTTTTTGTGTTTGGCATAAATATTGGCTTGACCTATAGGGCTATTTCTGAAAATACAGAAATATGCTGATATCTATCGATGTCAAATGCTGTAGGCCTTTGCAACCCCTTTTGTGGTTTGTCTGCTTTTTTATAACTTGTTTTACGCATTAAACTAAGACAGGACGTCAATCTGACTGTTTGTTTCAATAAACATTCTTTTTCATAGTTTTGTAATAGTAGTCGATTTCTTTACCCTGGTGTGTCTGGAGTATATATTGGCTTCACCTGTTAGGCTATGACTAAACATATATAATACTGAAACATGGAAACGTGACGTCCACCAGTACCACATGTGTGCATGTTCAGGCTCCTTTACTGAAACATGTAAACGTCCACCAGTGCCACGTGTATACATATATGCTCATTTTGTGTTTCATCTGATCGTGTATAAATGGTTTTATGAATAAATCAAAGATAGAAGGGAAATCTGACTGTGCAGTTGTTCCTCACTGTTCAATTGCAGGAGATGATCCCATGACTCATGTTATCTCTTTGTGAAACAAGTCTCTTTATAGCTTTTTTCATTTTTAAATTCCACCATTGCTGTGGTCACACAGATGTTTCGGCTACAAGAGCTTTCATCGATTCATGTCTGTCTGACTCCTGCATTGGCTGAATATAAAAAGGAAAGAGAAATAGTGTAATTTATGCTCTACACTGTACTTGTTACTTGTCCCTTCAGAGACACACCAACATGAGAGAGCACAGTCTTTGTAAAATAATGTAGGCTATTTCATGTGTGTATTTCACCAACAAATTCCTTCAAAAATGTCTTCTGTTCATCTCAAAAGAGTCAATCTGTCCTGTGACTCCTAAATGTGAGCCGCCATTGAAACAATAAATGCACCAATTTTTCCTTGAGATACTAGGTGCATACTACTTTAATGTGCTCGATCGACAGACAAAGCACGAGAGAGAGAACTTTGCTGTCACGATGTGAGTGGTATTAAACACAGTGCATTTAAAGTCTGCCACAAATGTGCAGGAGACGATGAGCTCGCACCAGTTTGATGTACTAGCAAACCAAGTGTGGGGGGACAGGTGGGGAGGAGGAGCTGGACTGGGGTGCAGTGCAAACTTGTGTAGGGGTGTGAGACAAGGCACACATACATACGTGAGTGAACTGTTGCCCAACCATTTCAGGGCTGCATGACCTCGAAGACGGTATGTAGACCCTTGCAGACAAGCATCAAGGGTCAGATTGTATGTAGTTTAGAAGATATGCGTCAGAAACCGGACTGTAAAATGAGGAGTGTTTGGGGTTTACAATGTGGTGTTTTTATTTTACAACCAAAATGTTTGTGGATACGTAAAGAGTATATAGACTTATTTTTTTACAATATAGAATGTTTTCGAGATGATTGATGCTCACCTGAGTTGGTTTCGACCATGACCCTGAAATTCGTCTGCAAACCTTTCACGGTTGTGAGGTAAGCCATAGTAGGCCTATGGTTCACTTACGGAGAAAATTGTAACTTTGTGACTGACTTTTTAAATAGATTTATTTAAGTCACATTTTGACATTTGTTTGCAAGCTATGTCTTAAAACTTTTTTAACAGTCTAACTCACTTACAAGATTATGTAGTGAACATATAGATTTGATGGAAAATGATTATATATGATGGTCTGATGGTCTGAGCCTCTACACAGTGTACACGCACACACGCACACACACACTCACATAACACATGGCCCTATTTTGGGACCTTTTTCTTTTCTCTTTTCCTTTTATTTACATGCATGCTTTTTGCTTCTGTAGTGGGTTTTATTTATTTTGTTACTAACAGTCTGTTTTGATATTGGATGAATGTTTGGGATTTTAAATTCTATTGCTTGTAAACATCTAGCCTGCCTATTTTGGACACCAGATGGAAATTAGCCCTTGGGCTACAATCTTACATATATGTACATGTATGTATATGTTCATTAATGTGTAATGTCCTGAAAAAATAAAGTAAAGTAAAGTATAACATTTACTGACAGTCATATGTTAGTAGGTAAAATTGTGAAGTGTTTTTTCTCTCTGTGTGGGTAGTATGTCACTGTGTCTTCCTGTGTTAGAGTCTGCAGAGGGACTAGACAACACCCCAGTTCCTTATTAGAGACGTTCATTTCTGTGACAGCATCTCTACTGGCAGTCAGGGCGAAGAAGAACGTAAGAACAATTCAATATCAATTTAAATATATGCAATCTGCCCCTGACATGTTATGTATCATTGATAAAGTTTCTGTGCACAGGTACAGTTCAACAAAGACGCTTTTGCACACCTCTGTAGCTGGGCGGGTGTGCAGGATATTATCCCAGTGGGATTGTCATTCAAGTGTAAAGAAATCCTGCACACTGTCCATTTCAGCAACAAACTTTAATACAATATTTCGGACTTCCGACCTTCTTCAGTTTGTTGGTGGAATGGACAGTGCGCAGGATTTCTGTGCACAGGTACACATTTTACTCATGGCTTATACTTAAACCTAGGTGGTGTGGTCTATGGCAGTTGTTATTGACTACTGAAGTGCATAAGGACTGTTTATAGGATTGATTATAGCATTGAAGATCACATGTGCACAGATGTACTGATGTTGCCTATTCACTGTATAATATGAACATGCTGTCATTGTCAATCTTGCAGGACCTGAAGTCCACCATAATGAAGGTGGTTTTGGCTTTCTTCGTGTTGCCCCTCATCACACTGCAAGGTTAGTGAAATGTATTTAATTGTTAGTATTTTTAGGGGGTTGTCGGTAGATAAAGATCAGGCTTGTGTGTGTTTAAGGCACACACAGTTAATGGAAAGTGTGCATTTTCATTTGTGTGTGTGTGCATGTGCATGTGCATGTGCGCGTGTGCGTGTGTGTGTGTGTGTGCGTGTGCGTGTGCTTGCGCGTGCGTGTGCGTGTGCGTGTGCGTGTGCGTGTGTGCTCTCACATGTGCACACACAAGTCATTCTCCCTCTCTGTCCCTCCTATTCTGCATGTATGGGGTATGACTTCCACTGTGGGACTGGTGGGGTAGCAGAGGGTGGAGAGTTAAATCCTTACCACAGATCCTGTGTGATGACCCGACATGGTGATGACCAAATCTTAACCAGTTAATAAAAACTTTCTGCATTGTCAAATCAATGTTGTTCTGATGAAGTTCTCTTTAGCAAAGACTGAAAAGTCTTGTCTATGTGCCAATCTACCTACCCTGTTTCATTGTTGTGTTTATGTAGTTCTAGTAGTTTTTGGAATAAACATCATGTTTTGCCCCAGAGTGCATTTCCTGACATTGTCGTTGCTACCTAAGTTAGTAACTTGAATGGCTGCAATGCAATTTCCTATTGACATCCTACCAAGTTGCTAAGTGGTTAGCAATGATGGTATAAAGAAACGGGGCCCTGTGAGTGTTTCAATATTGTGTTGACGTTGAGGGGGTGCTGTGGCACACAATACACAATGTTTCAGAAATGTCTCAGTATATTGAAATTATGCTTGTGTGTGTGTGTGTGTGTGTGTGTGTGTGTGTGTGTGTGTGTGTGTGTGTGTGTGTGTGTGTGTGTGTGTGTGTGTGTGTGTGTGTGTGTGTGTGTGTGTGTGTGTGTGTGTGTGTGTTTTAATTGTGAGTACACAAATGTATAAGGCAATGTGTTGTTTGGGTCATGGGAAACTGGTTTGTCTTTTTTGGAGAGGTGTGCGATGGAGATATTTACAGAGTTCCTCATTTTCGTACAGAGAAGCGGCTTTCAGGGAAAGTGGGCGATTTAGCATGTGGTTGTGCATGTGTGTGTGAATGTGTGTGTGTGTGTGTGTGTGTGTGTGTGTGTGTGTGTGTGTGTGTGTGTGTGTGCTAGGGATGGTACAAACCGCACCGAAAACCGAAACCGTACAATTCACACACCATACCGAACCGTGAAATGCAGTCCGTGGCAAACTGCAATTCATGTACTGCCCAGTAAAATATGTAAAACAGAGATTATAGGACTATCTTATCCAGTCTCTCTGATTAACACATTGACATATAAGACCAATCAGAGGATGACACAATTAAAATCACACCATTTTCACATTAAAAGCGTTTACAAACCAGATGTAGGATATTTAGTGATAAGTCTGATTCTATTAGCCACTTGAAAGAGGGCATTTGGAACGCTCAGACAGCGCACATCAGCTGACGACAGCTGATTCAATTTGCGCATCATCACTTTATAATTGCAGTTATATAAATATGGTTTAATATTCCCAGTGCACCATTTATCATGAACTGAAAAAAAGAACTGTAGAGAACCGAAAACCGTGACCTTGATACCGTGATATGAACCGAACCGTGAATTTTGTGAACCGTTCCACCCCTAGTGTGTGTGTGTGTGTGTGTGTGTGTGTGTGTGTGTGTGTGTGTGTGTATGTGTGTGTGTGTGTGTGTGTGTGTGTGTGTGTGTGTGTGTGTGTGTGTGTGGGGTGGTGGGGGGGGGGGGGGGGGGGGGGGGGGGGGGGGGGGGGGGGGGGGGGGGGGGGGGGGTAGGGGTAGGGGGTAGTGGTTTTGTCTGTGTGTAATCAGGGCCCGGAACAAAGTCATCTGAAAGGGCCCCCATCTCAATGCACTGGGAACCCACCCTGTAGCCTGGGCCCTCTCCATCCCTGGGACCAGGGCAATAGACCTGTTTGTCTCTTCGACCTCTGACAGCAGGCCTGTGTCCCTTGTATATCTGTGTGTGTGTGCTTGTGTGTGTGTGTGTGTGTGTGTGTGTGTGTGTGTGTGTGTGTGTGTGTGTGTGTGTGTGTGTGTGCTTGTGTGTGTGTTTGGTCTTTTTTTTGCTTGGATAGGGTTGGGCTGTTGTGCAGGGCAGTGACTTTTCAGAGAAATTGTATGGTTGTTGTTATTGACAGGGAGAGAGAGAGAGAGAGAGAGAGAGAGAGAGAGAGAGACAGAGAGAGAGAGACAGAGAGAGGGAGAAAGAGAGACAGAGAGACAGAGAGAGAGAGAGACAGAGAGAGAGAGAGAGAGACAGAGAGAGAGAGAGACAGTGCATCTCAGCCCTAACTACACTAACAGCCCTTATTTTTTTTCCTCATTTTAATTTTTCACAGGAGACTTATCGTTCAGAGGAACTGTGCAATTACACATCGGTGTGTGTGTGTGTGTGTGTGTGTGTGTGTGTGTGTGTGTGTGTGTGTGTGTGTGTGTGTGTGTGTGTGTGTGTGTGTGTGTGTGTGCAGTGTGCGAATTATCCACCGCGTTTCGGGGGGGTCTGACTTTTTGCGGATCAAATAATGACGACGCCACCCCCCCCCCCCCCCCCCCCCCCCCCCCCCCCACCCCCCCCCCCCCCCCCCCCCCCCCCCCCACCCCCCCCCCCCCCCCCCCCCCCCCCAAAAAAGTTTGGGCCGTTTTGGATGGCCGTCTGCGAGTAAGTTAAATATGGGTATTTTTACAGGTGTTTCTGTAGATTTATGGCCATAGAAATAAATAGGAATTCGTTTAGACTGGTTTAGATTTAATCCCTCCAGGTGGGTGTTGACATACACTGTAAAAAATGCCTGTTGAAATTACGGCAAAAAACTGTCAAATTGCAACAGTCAGTGACCGTAAAATGTAAAACAGTTTATCTCTGTACTAAATATGGCAAGCCACTATTTAGTCAAAAAGCGCTACATAACTTTATTTTTGACAGGTGTCATATGTAGAAAATACTGGACTGTTCTCTGTAAACGAAGATATTGGAGAATATCGTTAAGTGAGATGAAGTAGTCAAGAAACGGTACATAACTTTATTTTTCACTGGTGTCAATATGTAGAAAATGCTGAACTGTTCACTGAAAAGAAAATATTGGAAAATACCGTTAAAGTGGTAGTTCGCTATTTTAGACATTAAGCCCTGTTTGTGTGACTTCTGGGGTGAAGTAGAGATGTTCTCATCACAATTTTGACATTTGGTGCTGAACGGAGCATTTGGGTATCCAAGACTGCAGCCCCCCCACCTTTACATTGACTCCAATAGAGCACTCAAGCAATCGATTATAAAATGGCATTAAACTTTTGTTTGAGAAGACATGGAACTCACCGTGTGGTCAGTGGTAGACAGCGATAAATTGACCCGAAAATTGCAAGGATAACACTAGAACTACCAGGATTTTTCTGCCTACCTAGAAGTACCAGAGAGGGGTCATTTGACCCGGTGGCTTTTACCTAATACACTAATCACTCATTTTGTTATGGTAATGAGGCTGTTAGGGGCCGTGTGTGGGGTGAGGGGTGAGGGGGTCACACCTTACAGTGCTAACAGCCAAGACAAAGAGGGACAGACAGCTTCTTCCCAAGGGCTGTCAGCCTCCAAAATCACCACAGGTAAATAGCAACTTGCATGAAGATATCAGCAATAAAGACAGATAGCACAGTTTGGCGGACAGTTTGTTACCGTTTTTCTCCATTGGTTTGGCTCATTTCTTGAAACTGAGATGTCATTCTCAAAACATGGACAAATCCCAAAACTAATTTGCAGTTCCTCACAACAGAATGGCATTCATCATTGCTTTCATCAAATTTCAAATGCTTTTGTACATGTCTCAATCATTTAGTACATCCTTGCAAATGGCTATGTACAAGTATCCTACAGTTAACACAATCAGCTTACATTTAGTAGAATTTTCAACTGAATGTACCTTGCTGATCTATCCCAATTGGTTGATTATCAGTGTAATGGTTGTCCTGAAAACATGTCAGCACATTTTCTTCATATAAGTCATCAATGAACGAACGTGTGAATGTCCCATGTGATCATGACGAATCATATGACTGCAACCAGATAATGGTTGAATTACAGTTTTTCTTGATTGTTTTGGCTCATTTCTTGAAACTGAGATGACATTCCTATAACCATTGGGTCATTTGGCCAAACATTCTTACACTTCTGCACAACAGTTCAGATGACTAGCAAAATGTCATATACCTCCCAAAACACCTCATTCTTGCATCAGCACTAAACCGTCTGACATATAAATAGTCAGTACCATCAAAATGGCATAGATCCTTCTCACAATTGCTTTGGCTCATTTGCATTCATTTAGTCCTTCTGTCAAAATAAACTGGATGGTTCAGCATAACTACATGGATCCTCATCACTCGCTCATATCACCACAAAAACAGTTTACCCATGTGTCAAAACTAAATTTCTTCCCCGCATATATCATCAGTACCCTCAAAATACATTGTCCCTTTGCCATTGTGTAAGCACTGCCAGTCAAAATGGTTAGGTGTTTTATCTACGTTCAGCTAACAGATTTCGACTATGTATAAAAATGAAAAAGTGAGTGAAACTATTGAAGTTTGACAACACAGATAATTTACCAAGGACATTTATCAGTAACTTTCTTTACTGTAAATTCATATACAGAAAGTAATGCCAATATATCACAGGTTTCCCATGGGTTTCGCTCATTTCTCAAAACAGAGATAACATGGACAAATGCCAAAGCAACTAGCAATTGTTCAAAACAGAATTTCGTTTGAAAAAATGTCATGAAATTAGCCAAATAACATGGAAACTGTAGTATACACGGTTGTAAAATTATTTTCTACTAACTAGTAAAGTTACAATACCATCTGACCTGTTGAACACTGTCATGAATTTACTATGTAATGAAATTCTTAAAATATGATGTCCTTGACAGTTTTGGGAACTACGTAGACCACTTTGCATATGATGACTTACACAATGAAATAATGCTGACGTGTTTTGGAGAGGGCAACCATTATACTGAGAATTGTCTAATTCGTTTAGATAAGCAAGGTGAATTTATTTGGAAAATGTGCTGAATGTATGCTGAATGTGTCAACTGAAGGGTATTTGTACATATCCATCTGCAGAGATGTACTAAACATTTGAGACATGTACAAAGCATTTGATATCTGATGAAAGCAATGAAAAATGCCATTCTGTTTTGGGAAATTGCAAGTTGGTTTGGGGATTTGTCCGTGTTGTTTTGAGAATGTCATCTCAGTTTCAAGAAATTAGCCAAACCAATCGAGAAAAACTGTAACGTGTGAATCTCCCATGCCATGTGACCATAACGACTCATGTGAATGCAACCTGGCAATTGTTAGATGGATAAATACCAGTGCATGTGGACTACTGCTTCATTTCCCTCAAAAATGTTGTGGTGAAAGAAGCTCCTCTCCAAGGAACGAAGATGCAGAGATACAGCACTCAACAGGCATTGGAAATGATCCACACACACTCACTCACACTCTGTGTCTCAAGTGACAGCTGTGAGCTGCTAACAGCCACATTTCCACAACAAAAGGAGTGTCCGCAGGGGGTCCAAAGGGTCAAATGACCCCCTTGTGGGGCTTTTAGGTAAAAAGGTCAATTGACCCCTCCGTGGTAGTTCTAGTGTTAAGTGAAGATGAAGTAGTCAAGAAACGGTACATGACTTTATTTTTCACTGGTGTACACATATGTACACAGCAAATTTGCCAGAGTTCGATTGATCAGAGTTAGACTGGTGTTCAGCCAAAATCTAAACATCAAGAGTTGCAGCAACACTACAGAGTGTTATTTGACTCCTCTGGATCCGAGTTGTTGAGTTAAGAGAGCTAGAGAGTTAATGTTTAACTCCCTTGAGAGTTATGAAAAACATGCCTCCCCAATTTTCAAATGTTTTGGCAACATGAGCAGCCATTTTTGTTGAGTCCCCTATAAGTGAACCAAACTCAATCCTCTATTAGTGAACCAAATTGTGAACCAACAGACAAAGAACTCTGTTCTGATTTTCTTCACATTGTGTATACTACAAAAAGTAGGTGCTCTTTCTGGTCGTGTTAGGCTTTTTGTCCTCTTTTAGTCCAATAGATCTCTTGTGATTGCACTTGTTCCAGGTGTAACTTGTCAAACCACTGATAGGCTGGTTGTAACAGGCATCAATGAGTATTAACTTAGAGTACAACCCTCTGCATGTGTTGTAGTTCATCCTGTGAAAAATTCTCCACCGCAATAATTTTTTCCCTTATTGGACTTTGAGGCTTTGCCATCAGAGTTTTCGATTGAGAGGCAAATTGACACAGTAAACCTCTTCAAAATTCAGAATATCTTTTTTTGCATTCCTCCTACCCAACAGAAAGCAATGGAGGTTATAATGAATTGAATATTAATTACTCCACAGAAAACATATTGCCTGTCTGCTTGGCTCCAGGTGCCTCCACGTTGTAGATTTGACAACAATGAAGCTGGCAACTGAATAAACTGTGCAACAGTTAAGGACTGCAAATGGCAACAGTTTGCACATTTTGCAGTAATTCACTGTAACTTATTATTTCTCCGGTAACAGCCTACAGTTTAGCCTCATTTAATGTGTAAAATATACCTATAGGCTAGTATAATCTGAAAAAGTCTACCTGGGACAGTAATCCCTTGAGCTCTTAGAAGTCTATTTGAAACGGTCATTCTAGCCCATCCAAATCAATCTATCAATCAATTCCTGACCTCACCTGAGTGCTAAGGGCTGTCATGCAATGATTAACTTACTGCCTGCACCTGCCAAATGCTTCATCACTCGGGTCACATGGTTCACTTGAACATGTATTTAAACAGGGACTGTTGCATTGTACTGCTCACTGGTTGCTAGCTAGCTAGCTGGCTGGCTGGCTGGCTGTAAGGCCGGCTGGCCGGCTGCTGGCCTGCCCTCACCTGGCCGGCCCGGGCCGTGTGGCTGCATGGTGGCTTGCTAACTAGCTTGTTTGTTAGCTTGCTTGCCCCGCTAGCTTTGGCCTTCATTTTCCTTAAGGTTATTTTCAGGCCTTTTTTAAATAAAGAATGGATTTGCATACCCTTCATTGATGATACTAGACTGGTCCACCTGCCTGCACTAGACAATCTGGCAATTGGGCATTTATTTAGGTATCTAATTAAGTTGATGTTTATTGGACTCCAATGAGTAGAATCAGTCTAATCAGTTGTCTGTGATTGCAACTCTATAATTGGACTCACCTGAGTATAATCAGTCCAATCAGTTGTCTGATTGTAACTCTATAATTGAACTCACCTGAATATAATCTGTCCAATCTGTTTTGGCAACCACTGCTGCCATAATTTTACCGTAAAATGTAAAAAAAAAAAATAATACCGTTATTTATTTAACGGTAGGCTTTGGCAACCACTGCTGCCATAATCTTGCCGTAAAATGTAAAAAGGAAATATACCGTTATTTGTTTAAAGGTAGACTTTGGCAACCACTGCTGCCAGCAATGTACCGTAAAAACAACAGTTCTGTTTTTACTGTGCAGGCTAATGGGTGGTTTTAGGACGTGGAAGCTGTAGCCTACAATAGCGCGAGCGCGGAAAATGTTTCAAACTGCACTTCTCGGAATCGGAGCACTCGGGCATTGACATGCCTTAATAAATGCACACACGGTTCGCCAGTGCTCCTCAATATCTTCAAAAGTAGTGAAACTGTGAGAAGGAGGGGACACAGCAACTCAAAGAGGGTGGAGGAATCCTCCGACTAGATTTCTGCGCTATTTCATCCTATCTACCCTGAGCGTGTTTGGAAATGTAGAACTAACATCTGGCGAACCCTGCGAAAATCCGCGCTGCCCTGCCCAGTCGGCGAACCCAACTTTCTACTCCACATACGGCACAGCACTGTCAACAAGTTCAACCACGGCCAACGTTTCTCTTTCACACACGCCTTGCTGCCGCCGAAATGTTTCCACTAGTTAGCAACAAACACAGCAGCACAACCAACTCATGCATAATAATGATGAATGATAACAAACCTAGCAATGACCCAACTTCAAACACAGATGTGTGGCTTACCAAGCCCACTGGCAAACTAGCAACTACTAGCCTATTACTTTGTAGTGGCAACGGAAACGCAATCAAGAAGATGTTTAACAGCAAAGTGAACCAAATGACGCCTACACTGAAAAAAGAGAGTCTACCCGGCTGGGAAATTTCCATAAAAAAATCAAGAATGCACGATTTTTATGTGCATATATAGCCTAATAAATTGCACAAATGTATTTCCTCCAAAAAATTATGGATATTTACAATAATAAATAAGACACAAAATCTGCCTTGAAAAAATTAGGTATTCTGCCCAATTTCTCACTACAAATTAGGGGGAGCTGAAGTTTGGTTGGTGGTGGGGGAGGGGAGGGACTTTGTTAAGCTCTAACGTCTTTCTTTCAAGTCATGTTCCCTGGATTTAAACCGAAGAGAACCTCCTAGAGACTTCAGGTAAGTTTAAAATAACTTCAGAAGTTCCATCATCCTTGTTCAGTAGCTGCTTCAAATTCATATTTTGAATATTTGCTGTTGTGGTGGATGAGCTGTTTTGATGAGATTTTAGATAAGAGGAACCTGTGCTTAGCCTGGAAGCACTGGCTACCCAATGGACTGTCTTAAGGTTGAATGCTATCTATTGGGTGTGCTATTTTACACCAGATGAGTTTTCATAGTTTTCAGAACGAACTTTGAAGTTACCAAGCTTTTGCTAACTAGTGCTATGTCATAGGTTTCTGGCTGTGCAGTTTCATGAGTTTTCAGAACGAACTTTGAAGCAACCAAACTTCTGCTAACTAGTGCATTATCATAGGTTTCTGGCTGCGCAGTGTTTGAAGGCACGTGTGAGATTCCAGCCATGTAGAACTTACGTGCACTGAGCTAATCAGCTAGCCAGCTAGTCACCAGGGAAAATATTTTAGCTACGTTTTGCATGTTTGGATGCCCTTTTTTGCATGTTTGGATGCACTTTTCAGCCTTAACATACACGCTATTTTGCCTTTCAACCATTATGTATATAATGTGCATTGTAGAATGTGTTTTGGCTGATTTTAAATGGCCTAATGTTTGATAATGTGTTCCGTTTTAGTAAGTGTAATTTTGCTAGTCTTTAGAGTGAATTGAGATGAATTTAGAGCCTTATAAAGGGTTCCTGTGACTTCGTTTGATATTTGCAGTGAGTGATATTGATGCTAGAGGCCTTAATTGCTCTTTAGAATGTAAAAGTTAGCACCTTTGATAGCTCTTTTAACGGGCTCCATAGGTGTGAATTACCACCAGTGTGCCCCTTCTAACTTCTTACCTTAGCTAACCAGTCTGCAGAATGTGTTACTTGATGGAAAGTATAAAAGTATATATTCTTTTTCTTAGACCATATTCACATACATCCAAATACCCCACTGAATTCAATTAAGATAGGGAAATGTTCTTAAGAATATAATAGTCTGTCCTGTGCTGTCTTGCAGAACTTAAAAATAATTCATGGTGTTTTGAATCTGTTGATGTATTTATTTGCACTCCTGTAGTAATTTACAGCCATGAAAGCTAAATTGTGACTAACTTTTTTCCTCTCTCAGTAGGCTTTTACAGATGTATTGACCAGATGTCCTGGAAGTGTCCCCTGATGCAGACCCAGTGTAAGAACATGCTGGCACTGTTTCGTGTGTTTAGGCTATGACAGGTTTGACACAGTATTTGCTTTTAGTGATATTTAATCTAATCTAAATCTCATCATGTTTTTAAACAGTGTTGGGTAGCCACCCATGCACGTTGACACAGCCCCCAGCAGTGGGCACCCATGGGGATGGACCCAGGAGTGGAGGATGAGCTAGGGTGAGCTGCTGAGACAATATCACACATATAGATAATTGTTTTAAGTGTATGGGAAATAACTAAATGTTATTGCACAGATGAAAATTCAGCCCACTCACTATTGACACCAGTCATACAAATGTATTGACCAGATGTCCTTGAAGTGCCCCCTGACACAGACCCAGTGCCAGTATACATGCTGGCACTGTTTCAGTTGCTTAGGCCAGGGGTTCCAAAACTTCAGCATGGAAAGGCCCCCAATATACCAATAGAGTCTGGCCTAGGCCCCCCTTACATGTTTCATGCCACACTATTTTTTCTGTGCGCCCCTTTTATAACCATTGTTTAGGTCTGTGAGTCAATGGCCCCTTCGGGATATATAAAATAATAATAAAGGTAGTAATGTTCAGAGATGCACAGAATCATGACAATGCAGTTCTTTACTGTAGGAAATATATATTTTTTCCTTATTTTTACTATATGTTGATGTACTCGGTTATTCAATTTATTACATTATTTTAATTAGCTTTTCCTGCCAAGCTGCTGCTGTCACCCTAGCACCCTCTTGTGGCCCCCCAGGGGTCCCTGACCCCCACTTTGAAAACCACTGGTTTAGGCTATGCAAGGTTTGAGACAGTATTTGTTTTTAGTGATATGTCATAAATATTTTGTGTGATATTTATTCTCATCTAAATCTCATCTCATGTTTTTGAACAGTGGTGGGTAGCCACCCATGCATGTTGACACAGCCAGCAGCGAGTACCCAGGGCGATGGACCCAGAAGTGGAGGATGATAGGGTGAGTTGCTGAGCTAATGTCACACACATACACTCACCTGCCACTATTAGGAACACCCGTTACAACTGTTAATTGAGGCACATTTCTCATCAGCCAATCACATGGTGGCAACTCAGTGCATTTGTGTATGTAGACATGGTTGAGATGGATGATCTGATGTAGTTCAAACCGAGCATCATAATGGAGAAGAAAGGATAATTAAATGACTTTGAACATGGCATGACTGTTGATGCTGAAAGGGTTTGATTTGAGTGTTTCAGAAAAGACTGATCTTGGCCATCTCTAGGGTTTACAGAAATTGTACTGTAAAGGAAAAAAATGCAGTGAGCAGCGATTCTGTAGTCAAAAATGCCTTGATGGCAAAGGTCTGAGGAGAATTGCCAGACTGGTTTGAGCTGATACAAAAGCAAAATTAAGTCAGATAACCCCACATTACAACCGAGGTATGCATAAGAGAATCCCTGATTACACAGCACATCAAATCTTGAGGCAAATGGGCTATAGCAGCAGAAAACCACATTTGGTGCCACTCCTGTCAGCTAAGAACAGGGAAATGAGGCAACAATTTGGACAGGCTCACCATAAACGACACTAAAAGATCGCAAAAATGTTGCCTCAGGGTCAACATGGGTCAACTCTGCCTTACATCAACATTTCAGGCTGGAGATATAATGGCATACGGATATTTTCTTAGCACAGTTTTGGCCAATTAGTACCAATTTGTCTTTGTTGGAATGCCACAGCCTACCCGAGTATTGTTTCAGGCAGTTCTGAAGGCAAAAGGGGTCCAACCCAGCACTAGAGAGGTGTTCCTAGGACCTAATGAAGTGGCCAGTGAGTGTAGATAAATGTTTTAGATGTACGGGAAATCATTAAATGTTTGTTTAAATTGTACAGATGGAAATTCAGCCGACTCACTGTTCACACCAATTGGGGAACAAGAAAGGCTAGGCAACCCCATCTTTTGACAACAGCCTCCACCATTCTATTCTAAAAATGTCAATAATATACGTGTATATCTGCTATATAACAATGTATTTGTTTTAAAAGATTATGTGGGACATGTTTTTTTTAGTTTTTTTTTTTTTAACAAATGCATATTTATCCTTTCTATCTGTAAATAATCTTGAACATATACTGAGTGTATGACAATCAAACTGCATTAATTAAATAACAAAATTGCATTATTCCAAAAGCACTTATGACTGTATGGCTACTTTATGACAGCATTTAGATATTTGTGACTATTATATTGTAAGTTACATTTTAATGGGATTTTGTCCAAAGAAGTGCTTATTAATCTTTTAGTTGCTAAATACTTTGCCTAAAACTACTGTCTACACGTTAAGACTGTCATGGTCCTACAACTCTCCCTTCTCATCTGGTAACTTTCCACTCATTCTCACCTGTCATTCCCTCAATCAGGCTCACCTGGTGCCTCTTAACGAGCAGTACTCTGCTGCCTGCATACCATCACTGACTCTGCTGTCTATTATCCCCAATTGATTCTCGTTAATGATCTGTGGCTACCATTGGCTGTCTCTTGTCACCTGCGGCTTCTCACTCTCCATATAAACCTCAGTCCTCCAGTACCTCTCTGTCAGCGAGTTCCAAGCAAGAGGCGAAGTGGCGTGTTGGCATAAACCGATTTGTGACTGAGTCTGGGCTAGGTTAGCGACAGGGCATGAATGAGGAGGATGAAATGGAAGAGGACTTTTTGTCCTCTGAAGTACATAGGATTAGGGAGGATCTACGAGGTGGAGGAGCAGGTAGTGCGGGTAGGGGTATAGGTAGACCTAGCACTCAGTGGGGTGGCGTGTCTGGAAGTAGGGATGATAAGAGGAAAGAACGTGATGAGGAAGGTGGAGATAGTAGGGACGTTAGAAGGAGAATAGTGCAGGATCCTGCAGCTGACTTGAAATTGATTGTGAAGTTTAAGCAAGGACATGACATTAGGGATGTTGGCTTGGTTCGCTTGACCGCGGGTTTGAAGAAGGCTTGGGGAGAAATTGTGCAGGCAAGTGTGAGGTTTGATGGGTCCCTGCTAGTTACATGTAAAGATGCAGCGCAGAGGGATAAAGTTATGAAGGCTCAAGTGGTGTGTCAAAAGGAAATAGCAGAGATAAGGAAGTTTGGAGAGCGTGGAGCCAGAGGAGTGATTACAGGAGTGGCGCTTGGTGAAAACTTGGAGGAAATCAAAAAGAGCATTAAAGGAGGAACAGTGTTGACTATTAAAAGACTGTTGGCTAAGCGAAATGGAGAAAAGGTTGAGAGCACTTCCCTGTTGCTTGGGTTTAAAGAGTTACACATCCCAGATAAAGTGATGATTGGTTACATGAGTTTCAAAGTGCGTGAGTTCATTCCTCCTCCGATGAGGTGCTTCAAGTGTCAACGTTATGGCCATGTTGCTGCTAACTGCAACGGGAAAGAGAGATGTGGAAAGTGTGGGGGTAATCACCAGTATGGTCAGTGTGAGGAGGGGGCAGTGAGGAGGTGCTGTAACTGTGGGGGGGACCACTCAGCCGCTTATGGTGGCTGTCCTGTGAGGAAGAGGGCTGCGAGTGTGCAACAGGTCAGAGCAACAAAAAACCTGCCCTACGCCGATGCTGTGAAAGACGTAGACAGAGAAAAGGGACAGCGCGAAAAGCTTGAAGCGGTGCGAAAGCAGCCGGGTGATGTGAACCTTAGTTCTGAGCGACTTGTGCTTTTCATATCGTACGTGATCAATTGTACTGAGGGGCTAAAATCTAAAACGGAGAAAATAAGGGTAATAGTCAAAGCGGCAGGGAAGTTCCTGAACCTTGACGTGACCCAGGATAAGATAAGCCACGCCCTGTATCTGAGCGAATCCCCAGAGGTATCTTCTTCTCCGCCAGGATTAATAAAGCGGACTTAGTAGTTCTGCAATGGAACGCCAGAAGCCTTATTGCCAATGGGCAAGAGTTTAAAGGCTTCATCCAAGAGCTAAGCGAGGTACCTGATGTTATTTGCGTTCAGGAGTCCTGGCTAAAGAGTCATTTAGATTTTGTAATTAAAGGGTTCTCAAGCATTAGGAGGGACAGGGTGGGGAGTAGTAGTGGTGGTGGTGGGTGTGTCACTTTTGTTAAAAATGGACTGCAGTTCAGGGAGCTGAAGAAGAGCGTGGATTTGGAGGTTTTATGTATTGAAGTATGGACTAAAGAGGGCAGTGTGAGTATAGTAAACTACTACAACCCATGTAAACAAATTCAGCTGGAGCACCTGGAGGCGATCTGGGAGGGGTTGGGTGACAAGGTAATATGGTGTGGGGATTTCAATGCCCACAGCACGCTGTGGGGGGATAAAAATGATGCAAATGGTGGCATTGTGGAAGAGTTCCTGGACGAGGTGGGGCTTGTATGCTTAAATGATGGCACACATACACGAATAGACGTAGCAAATGGAACTGGCTCTGCTATTGACCTAACAATAGTCTCCCAAGCTTTAGCGGCCAGATGCAACTGGGAGGTACTGGACAGCACGGTGGGTAGTGATCACTTTCCAGTTGTAGTAGTGCTGGAAGTAGAGGTAATACGAGAGCAGGTGGTGAGGAAAGGGAAATGGGATTTAAATAAAGCAGACTGGGAATCCTTCTCAGAGTCTAGTGAGCTCAACTTGATGAATATTGCAGCCGAAGGCTGTGTTGAGAGCATGTGTTGGGCAGTCACCAATGGTGTAATCAGAGCAGCTGAGAATGCTATCCCTAAAAGTGGGCCGGGAAGGGCAAGAAAGATAGTGCCGTGGTGGTCCAAAGAATGCAGGAAAGCTATTAAGGAGCGCAACAAAGCATTTAGAATTTTAAAGAAAACATTGAACTTTGAGACATTGATGCAGTACAAGAAGTGTCAAGCTGTAGTGAGGTGTACAGTTAAAAAAGCCAAGAGAGAGTATTGGAAAGCATTCTGCGAAACTCTAGACAGAACTACCCCAATAGGAAATGTATGGGGAATGGTTAAAAGAATGAGAGGCATTAGGAGAGAGCTGGAATACCCCATAATGATGGCAGATGACAGAGTTATCATAAGCAGCAAGGATAAGGCTGAGGCTATTGCTAAAACTCTTGTAAAGGTGCACAGTTCAGGAAATCTTACTCCTATAGAGGCAAGAGGAAGAGAAATCACAATAGATCGCTATAGGCATGTGTTGGAGGAGGAGATGGGGAATGAAGATGCTCTAAATACTCCATTTGACTTGGGTGAATTGAATAGGGCATTAAAGAAAGTGGGTAGGTCCACCCCAGGGAGGGATGGGGTTTGCTATATTATGTTGGAAAAGTTAACTGACAAGGGGAAGGATGTAGTTTTGGCTTTAATCAATAAGGTGTGGGTGGAGGGAGCTATTCCAGCTGAATGGAAACTGTCTGTAATAATCCCTATTAGAAAGCCTGGGAAAGATGCAACGATGCCATCAAACTATAGACCCATAGCACTGACCTCGCAGTTGGGTAAAATAATGGAAAGAATGGTGAACGATAGGTTGGTCTACTGGTTAGAAACAAGAAATATTTTACACAGCTACCAGAGTGGATTTAGGCAGAGAAGGAGCACCATGGACCCTGTAGTGGCCTTAGAAGACTCAATAAGGAAAGCCCAAGTTAATAAGGAGACATTACTGGCCGTCTTCTTTGATATAGAGAAGGCTTATGATATGGTCTGGAGAGAGGGACTCCTAATTAAACTCAGAGAGATGGGTATCAAGGGTAGAATGTTCCAGTGGGTCAAGGATTTCCTATCAGGCAGGAGAATCATGGTTAAAATTAATGAAGAGTTCAGTAGTGAATATATAGTGGAAAACGGCACACCGCAAGGAAGCATTATCAGCCCGATATTGTTCCTGATCATGATTAATGATGTCTTCAAGGAGGTGCAGGAGTCTGTCCATGTTGCGTTGTTTGCAGACGATGGTGCAATGTGGAAGAGTGGGAGAAATGTCAACTTCATTGTGAGTAAAATGCAACATGCAGTAGACCATGTTCAAGCATGGGCCCTTGAGTGGGGATTTAGAATATCTATAGATAAAACTAAAACCTTGTTCTTTACTAGAAGGAGCATTCCTGTGAGTTTGAAGCTGAAGTTGTCAGGCGCTGAACTAGAGAGAGTTGACTGTTTTCAATATTTAGGCCTGTGGTTTGATAAGAGGCTAACCTGGTCTGTCCACATACAGAAAATGATTGAGAAATGTAAGAAGGTCCTAAATGTCATGCGCTGTTTGAGAGGGGTGGACTGGGGAGCCAACAGGTCAGCCTTGAAAACAATATACATTAGCCTTATCAGGTCTGTATTTGACTATGGTTGTGTGGCCTACAGATCTGCACCTAAGACGCTTCTGACAAAACTGGATGTAATTCAACATAAAGCATTAAGACTGTGTTGTGGAGCAATGAAGTCTACTCCTGTAAACGCTATACAGGTAGAAATGGGGGAAACGCCATTGTATATAAGGAGAGATCAACTGGCCCTAGTCTATTGGGCTAACCTCAGAGGGCAAAGGGAAGGCCACATCAGTCAACCTGTGCTAACTCATTGTCAGGAGAAAGATAAGCCTGGTAGAAGCTTTGGGTGGGTGATTCCCCAAAAGGTAGAGGCACTGGGCCTACAGGCACTTACTCTGTGCCCAGCTGTTACATTCCCAGTTATTCCGCCATGGTTATTAAAGAAACCTGTAATAGATTTAACACTTTTAGAGCTGAAGAATCAGGAGGAGTTCAGCAAAGATACAGTTGAGTATCATATCAGAGCACAGTATGAAGATAAACTTGTGTTTTTTACTGATGCCTCAAAGGCACTAGATGGCAAAGTGGGTGTGGCATTTGTAGTACCAGAGCTTAAGATGTGTAAAAAAGAAAGGATAAGCAATGACCTTGCAGTATATACGGCAGAACTAGTAGCCATCCTCACTGCTCTGACTTGGATAGAGGGGAATAGACCAAGGGGTGGAGTGCTAATTGCCTCAGATTCTGCTTCTGCACTGATGAGTATCCAGAGTACTATGTCGGAGTCCAGACAGGATATTGTTATTGAAATTGCACAGTTGGTCAATGGAATCATAACATCAGGCATTGATATAAGCTTCTTATGGGTACCAGCACACTTTGGGATACGAGGGAACGAGTTGGCGGACAAATATGCAAAAAAAGCATGTGAGACCCCTGAGGTCACCTTAGAAGTAGCCCATAGTAAATTAGAGGTAAAGTCAATTGTTAAAATAAAGTCCAAGGAGATTTGGCAGAGTCAGTGGAGTGGTGCATCTACTGGGAGAAAGTACTTTGCGATCCAAGGGATGGTTGGTCATGCTAGACCAACAGCAAGAACCACTAAAGAGGAGGACATCATATCTAGGATGAGGTTTGGGCATACTGGTCTGAACAGTACGCTATTTGTGTTTAAAAAACATGCTGATGGAAAGTGTAGTGTATGTGGTGCTACTGAGACCATAGAGCATGCAGTAGAACGTTGTAGCAGGTTTGACCAGGAGAGGCAGCACCTCATCCTAGAACTGGAGTCAGAAAGTGTACAGTTAGATATTAAAACAATACTGCAGAAAAACTCAAGTGAGAAATGCTTTAAGTACCTCTTTTCCTATCTAGAAGCCACAGGACTGATTAGAAGGATATAATCTCTTCTTTCTTTCTGTCTTTCTCTCTCTCTCTCTCTCTCTCTCTCTCTCTCTTTTTTTTTTTTTTTTTCCTCCTTTAGATGAGTTTAGCTTTCGTCCAGACTCACACTCCATTTCGGTAGGTGGCGGTAATGCTTCCAAAACGTTTGCCAACCGCCAACAAAAACTAAGAAGAAGAAGAAGAAGAAGTACCTCTCTGTCAGATCGTCTGCAAGTAGAACCCTGTTTGCTGGCTTCTTCATCTGGCCCCCCGAAACCCGAAACCTGAACCTGAACCTGAACCTGAACCCGAACCCGAACCCGAACCCGTGCCTGTACCTTGGACTTCGACTCATCATCTTCCCCGGTAATTCCGACCTGCCTTCTGCCTTGTGACTAAGAATTCTGTTTTGCCCTGAACGGTACTTCTGCCTTGCCTGATCTGTCCTGTTGTGTGTGTGTTCCCCCCCCCAGAATCCAGAGAACCCGGACCTCCACCATCTGCTCCTCGAGAAGCTTCTCAGTCATTGGGGAACACACACACGCAGGCTCTAGGACTCGAACTTTGCATCTCCTTCTCCCCCTGAACCCCTAATAAACTCTGTTAAACGTGACGCATCTGGGTCCTTCGTCTGTCTGTCTGACAGTACGATCTGACCAGCATGGACCCAGCTCACGACCCAACCGACATGGACCTCACACCCGAGATGACTTCGACACCCGAACCAACTGCTCTCGACCGTCTGCAGCACACAGAGGGAGCGGTTGCTCGGATGTCCGGTGACATAGCATCTCTGGTTCAGCTAGGCCATCACCAACAGCAGCAGTTCTTGCAACACCAGCAGATGATCCAACAGCACCAAGAACAACTTACCCGAGTGCTTCAGCTACTCTCCAACCCAACCACCTCATCTGGCCAGCCTGCACCTTCTCCATCTGCTCCAGCTCAGTCTGCATCTGCTCCATCTGTGCAAGCGCTTCACTCAGCACCAGTACCCGCTCCTGACCCCAACATCCCAAGTCAAGTGGCGCAATCTTCAGTTTCTATAGACCGTGAGCCAAAGGTGGGAAATCCTGAGCGCTTCAACGGCGACCATACACAAGTGAGGGCGTTTCTGTCGAGCTGCAGAATCCAGTTTGCCCTTCAGCCCAGGACCTTCGCTACAGAGGGGGCCAAGGTAGGATACGTCATCACCCACTTGACTGGTCGGGCCCGGCTGTGGGGAGCTGCAGAATTCGACCGCCAGACTCCGGCCTGCGCTTCATTCAACGCTTTTGCTGAGGAGATGGAGAAAGTTTTTGACCTGGGGTCTTCATCGGCTGAAGCATCCCAAGAGCTGATGAGTATTCGCCAGGGAAACCGGACCGTGGCGGATTACTCCATTGACTTCCGCACCCTGGCGAGACGCAGCACATGGAATATGGCCGCACAGACGGATGCTTTCCTCCACAGTCTTGCGGGCTACATCAAGGATGAACTGGTCTCCCACGAACCACCCAAGACCCTTGATGAAGCCATCGCCCTGGCAGTCCGAATCGATCGTCGAATCCAGACCCGGCGCCGTGAGAGGGGACAACCAAGACAATCGGCCACCAGCATTCGGCGTGACGCCACTTCCTTGCCTCCTCCTGCTAACCCCCAGAACCAGTTTGACCAGACCGAACCCATGGAGATTGGCCGCACCTCCCTCTCCCCAGAAGAGCGGCAACGTCGCCTTACTGCCCAGCTGTGCCTCTACTGCGGCGGCGAGAATCACAAAGTCAGCAACTGTCCAGCAAAAGCCAGAGCTCACCGGTCATAGGGGAGATCCGGCTGAGCTCGACAAACATCAAGTCTCCCCCCACCCGAAAGCCCATGCTCCAGGTCTGTTTCCTGCTTCCTGACTCCAGACACACCCTGGCTGCCCTAGTGGATTCTGGGGCCGAAGCTAATATCATGGATGTGGAACTTGCACGTCAGCTGGGGTTGGGCTATCAGCATCTGTCACCACCTGTTCCCGTCCGGGCGCTTGATGGTCATCAACTTGGCACAGTGACCCACACCACATCCTCCGTTACCATGGAACTCTCAGGAAATCACCAGGAGTCTATCAGCTTTCACCTGCTCAATTCACCTGCACAACCCATCATCCTGGGGTATCCTTGGCTCATCCGTCACAACCCTCAACTCGACTGGAGATCTTGCACAATACGAGAGTGGGGAGAAGACTGCCACCAGACCTGCTTTAAGCGAGCTACACTACCCATCAATTCAAAAGCTACCTGTCCTGCCCCTGATACAGCCGGCGTCCCTGCCTGTTACCTTCATCTCAAGGAGGTCTTCAGCAAGACCAAAGCCACTTCTCTGCCTCCTCATCGGTCATATGACTGCGCGATCGACCTCCTACCCGGAACATCACCCCCAAAGGGCCGCCTCTACTCGCTCTCCGCTCCTGAAAGGCTGGCCATGGAGAACTATATCAACGAATCCCTGGCAAGTGGAATTATTCGACCATCATCTTCTCCTGCCGGAGCTGGTTTTTTTCTTTGTGGGGAAAAAAGATGGCTCCCTCCGGCCTTGTATCGACTACAGAGGTCTGAATGATATCACTGTGAAAAACCGCTATCCTCTGCCACTGATGTCTTCCGCCTTTGAACTGCTCCAAGGGGCCACCATTTTCACCAAACTTGACCTCAGAAATGCATACCACCTAGTCCGGATGAGAGAGGGGGACGAGTGGAAGACTGCATTCAACACACCCACCGGCCATTACGAATATCTGGTCATGCCCTTCGGACTCACCAATGCACCCGCTGTTTTCCAGAACCTGGTTAATGACATCCTTCGTGACATGTTGAACAGGTTCGTTTTTGTTTTCTTGGATGATATATTAATATTCTCCAAGAACCAATCTGAACACGTTCATCATGTGCAGTCAGTACTTCGCCGTCTTCTCAAAAATTCACTCTACGTCAAGGCAGAAAAATGTGAATTTCATGTCAGCTCTTTGTCCTTCCTTGGATATGTCGTGGCAGAAGGTAGTATGCAGATGGACCCAGCCAAGGTTTCAGCAGTGACGTCTTGGCCAGCCCCCGAGAGCCGTAAGAAGTTGCAACAGTTTTTAGGCTTCGCCAACTTCTACAGGAGGTTTATCCGGGGATTCAGCGCCGTGGCAGCCCCACTCACTGCACTGACCAGTACCAAACAGCCATTTAAATGGAATCCAGCTGCTGATAAAGCCTTTCAGATGTTGAAAACACGGTTTACCTCAGCTCCCATCCTCCGCTTGCCAGACGAGAACCTGCAGTTCGTGGTGGAAGTGGATGCCTCGGACGTTGGTGTTGGAGCAGTGCTATCCCAGCGATCACCAGAAGATGGCAAGATGCACCCATGCGCCTTCTTCTCTCGGAGGCTGACAACATCCGAGCAGAACTATGATATCGGCAACCGAGAGTTACTTGCCGTCAAACTTGCCCTAGAGGAGTGGCGCCACTGGCTGGAGGGGTGCAAGACTCCATTTCTGGTCTGGACGGACCACAAGAACTTGGAATACATCAGGTCAGCAAAGAGACTGAATCCCCGTCAAAGTCGCTGGTCCTTGTTCTTCACCCGCTTCAACTTCACCCTCTCCTACCGTCCCGGCTCACGCAATGCTAAGCCAGATGCCCTGTCACGCATGTTTCAGAAGGATGACAAGTCTTCCGAGGACCCAGAACCAATCCTTCCAAACCCCTGCGTCATTGCCACCCTGACCTGGAACATCGAGGAGGAAGTGAGAAAGGCTATCAAAGACCAGCCAAGTCCAAGTGCGTGCCCCAGCAACCGCCTCTTCGTTCCGGCAGACCTGAGATCCCAGGTCATCCAGTGGAGAAGGATATCCGCGAATTTTGCATGGCGTGCCATACCTGCTGCCAGAACAAGTCTTCCAACCGACCACCAGCCGGGTTACTACAGCCCCTGCCAGTACCCATGCGCCCCTGGTCTCACATCTCGCTTGACTTTGTCACCGGCCTTCCCCCCTCTGATGGTAATACTGTCATCCTGACCATCGTAGACCGGTTCAGCAAGATGGCGCACTTTGTTCCACTGCCAAAGTTGCCCTCTGCCAAAGAGACAGCCCAGGTGGTCCTTGAGCAGGTGTTCCGCATCCACGGCTTGCCACGGGATATAGTGTCTGACCGGGGTCCGCAGTTTGCTTCAGCCTTCTGGAAAGACTTCTGCCGTCTTCTCGGAGCGACTGCCAGTCTTACGTCAGGTTTTCACCCGCAGTCAAATGGACAGACTGAAAGGATGAATCAGGAGCTGGAAAAGTCTCTGCGGTGCATGGCGTCCCGTAATCCCCGGGCCTGGTCTCAGCATCTGTTGTGGGTAGAATATGCTCACAATTCTCTCTCCAGCTCCGCCACTGGATTGTCCCCCTTTCAGTGCGTCTACGGCTATCAGCCGCCCCTGTTTGCCAGTCAAGAGAGAGGAGCCTCCTGTCCATCTGCCCTTGCCTGTGCTCGCCGCTGTCGTCGGACGTGGTCTCAAGCTCGTGCCACCCTTCTGAGAGCCGTTGCCAGCTACACTGCCAGTGCCAACCGGCGAAGGATTCCTGCTCCCGCCTACCAGGTGGGCCAGAGGGTGTGGCTTTCCTCCCGTGATCTGCCTCTGCGCGTGGAGTCACGCAAACTGGCCCCCAGGTTCATCGGTCCATTCCCGGTCCAGAAAATCATCAATCCGTCGGCGGTCAGACTCCGGCTTCCCCGGTCCATGAAGGTGCACCCAACCTTTCACGTCTCACGTCTGAAGCCAGTTCACGAGAGCCCTCTGGTGCCCGCTGTGCCGCCGCCTCCGCCACCCCGACTCATTGATGGTGGTCCTGTTTACACTGTGCGACGGCTGCTCCGGTCACGGCGGCGGGGTAGGGGCATCCAATACCTTGTGGATTGGGAAGGCTATGGTCCTGAGGAGAGGGTGTGGGTGCCCGCCAGCAGGATTGTGGACCCCACTCTCATTGCGGATTTCCATCGCCAGCACCCGGACCAGCCTGCAATCCTGAGGGGTCGGCCGAAGGGTCCTCGTCGTGATGACACTGCTCCGTCCACCCCTGTTCCTGAACCTGATTCTGATCCTGAGGCTGGGGACACTGACCAGTCTGAGGAGTTTTGACCCTCCGCCGGCTACCCCCCCCCTCCCACCCGTGTTGGTGAGTGTTTTGGGACTTCTGTGCCGTCCCTTGAGGGGGGGGTTCTGTCATGGTCCTACAACTCTCCCTTCTCATCTGGTAACTTTCCACTCATTCTCACCTGTCATTCCCTCAATCAGGCTCACCTGGTGCCTCTTAACGAGCAGTACTCTGCTGCCTGCATACCATCACTGACTCTGCTGTCTATTATCCCCAATTGATTCTCGTTAATGATCTGTGGCTACCATTGGCTGTCTCTTGTCACCTGCGGCCTCTCACTCTCCATATAAACCTCAGTCCTCCAGTACCTCTCTGTCAGATCGTCTGCAAGTAGAACCCTGTTTGCTGGCTTCTTCATCTGGCCCCCCGAAACCTGAACCTGAACCTGAACCTGAACCTGAACCTGAACCTGAACCTGAACCCGAACCCGAACCCGTGCCTGTACCTTGGACTTCGACTCATCATCTTCCCCGGTAATTCCGACCTGCCTTCTGCCTTGTGACTAAGAATTCTGTTTTGCCCTGAACGGTACTTCTGCCTTGCCTGATCTGTCCTGTTGTGTGTGTGTTCCCCCCCCCAGAATCCAGAGAACCCGGACCTCCACCATCTGCTCCTCGAGAAGCTTCTCAGTCATTGGGGAACACACACACGCAGGCTCTAGGACTCGAACTTTGCATCTCCTTCTCCCCCTGAACCCCTAATAAACTCTGTTAAACGTGACGCATCTGGGTCCTTCGTCTGTCTGTCTGACAAAGACTGTTTTAACTAATGACTGTGTGGGCTCCGCCCCACCTGCCTGTGCTTTGTTTCGCAACAGAGTGCTGGAGCGATAGGGGGCCAATCATCTCTAATTGAGACCCTTATAAAGACTGGGCGGCTCCGACTCACTCTCTCTCTCTTGAATCTGGCTTCTTCAGACCACAGCCCTGACGGCCACACTGAGAATGCAGACGATGGTGGTGGAATTAATGTATGTACTATTTACTGTCTTAACATTTGTAAAAATCCATCAATATTGGTGTGTCTATGTATGACTTGTGCTTTGTCCTAATGAATGAGCGCCAATGCCAGTCCAGTTGTTTCTGTGTTTTACTATCTCACCAAAAGAACTTCATTCAAGATGTCTTTAATTTTTACACAACAGAACCTGGATCAGGAGTCCTCTGACAGCAGATCTGAATGGGCACCTGATGGTGAAGACATTACAGTAAGTAGGCCTACAATTAACTTTTGACAGGGATAGCTGGTGTCCTCAGTTGATCTGTGCGCTTTGCAGACACTTGATAATATTGAATATGTACATTCCTCCTTTTGCTAGGGAGTCCTATTGGGAGTCCTCTTTATTGATAAATAGTGTTGGGAAATTCTGTGGAAAATGGACGATAATACATTGCATTACATTACACTTTAATCAAAATTGTAGTGTGGGGATAGATGCTTTCCTCAAGAGCTCTTCAGCCATGGAGGGAGGCAGGAGTTGGTAAGAGTAGGTACTGAATCTGTAACCCTGTGATCTTCAGTCCAACGCCCTAACCATGGCTGCCCCTATATGGGGCAGTGGCCTAGTGGTTAGAGAGTTGGTCTTTCAATCTAGGGGTTGCCGGTTTAAATCCCCCCTGACCTCTCCCTACATCTACATCCATGGCTGAAGTGCCCTTGAGCAAGGCACCTAACCCCACAGGGACTGTAACCAATACCCTGAAAAATAATAGTTGTAAGTCGCTTTGAATAAATGAAAGGGTCAGCTAAGTGCAATGTAATGTAAAATGGAGTTAGTAGTGGAGAGTGGTGTGTCTGGATTTCCATTCCTTTTTTCTTTTTTTTAACTGAAAATGTCTTTGCCTTTGTCTTTGTCTTTGCTCCACAGTGTGAGGAAAAGACACATACTAGAGGGAGTCGAGGACTTGGCTGGCCTACAAAATGTCACTAAGGGATGCAACTGACAGCTGAAGTAGGATCTTTTTTGTTTTCTGGCCATGACAATGCTTTGACAGTTGATAACAAACTGATAATTACGATACTATGTGCACACCATTGTTTTTATGGGGTTTTTTTAAATAATAAAATGGATGTACTCATCGAAACCACTTGGTGATGTTGTTTTATTGATTGTTAACCACATTATACTTGTAATAGATATGAATGCAAAGTTGATTAGAGCTTTGGCCTCAATTGCTATGTGGAAAATATTGCTCCATGTCTCCATTACAGAGAAATCTGATTATTTTGCAGGATTAATTCATGCAAAAATGTCCAATAAAATTGTGGCGACAATATTACACATGATATAATGGAGAGAATCCTTCCAATTGAAATGAGGAAAGTTCCTTGATTTATTTGTAATTTGACATATTTTATTCATGCAAAAATGTCCAATAAAATTGAGGCGACAATATTACACGTGATATAATGAAGGGAATCCTTCCAATTGAAATGAGGAAAGTTCCTTGATTTATTTGAAATTTGTCATAATTTATTCATGCAAAAATGTCCAATAAAATTGAGGCGACAATATTACAGGTGATATAATTGAGGGAATACTTCCAATTGAAATGAGGAAATTTCCTTTATTTTTTCAGAATTTTGCCTGATTTATTCAAGGACACAGGGAAAAGTGCACAATTATTTAACGTTATTTTGCAAAGAATATTTAGATTATTTGCTTAATAATAACGTGGGGAAAATTTTGTTTAATATTTTTACGCGTAATAAATCGCCTCAATTTTTTTATGCATTTCCATTGTGTCTCTTTTTACAGTGTACACAATCAAGCTGTAGGCTAAATGATAAGAATACAACCGCCAAATTCAAAACATAGCTTCTAGTCAGTTTTAAACAACAGTGTGCGCTTTTCCTGAGATTGAAAAGTGCCACAGACAGATCCATGATGCTAGTAGTCACGGTAAAAACGGCTGGACTGCTACATGACATGGCTTCAAACAAAGTCAAAATAATAATTAATCCTACATTTGATACGGCGGACATATGGAAGAATCCCATTTTCCTACCTCGTTGTTAGCATGCTGCTAGCTTTTAGCTCCTTGCTAGACACAGCTGTCCTTGCTTCGAAGAGTCACACCATCCATTTGCCTTCTCTGTATAATGGTATTATTCCAATTGTGCTTGAAATACATGATACGCCATACTTTATTTTCAGATATAGCCTAAATTATGTTGGTGTAGGCTATTCTGGATTGGAGCAGTCCGTCTCATTCCTTGACTAGAGCTAACTGAGACTCCTTTGAAGTCCTTGCATGTTGAATTGATGGAATGCTGTTGGTTATCGTTTTTTCCCAACGGGGGAGAAAGGGATCATCACTTGTCTTGGGTGTTTACGTTCTGAGCTATAAAGTTGAAATCATATTTAAATCACGGGAATCCTTCACCTTGACATAGCTCCCTCAGATCAAAGACATGAAGTGCATCAAAGCCCTGCTGCATCCACTGCAGCTGCCGAATCGAATGTTTTGACTACTCAACTTCATGCGAAACGTCCGCTGGTGGTACAGTCCATGAAGGGGTGTTCGAAAACCCATCTAATTTGGTTAGTCATGCTTAAACACATTTAACAGACCATTAGTGACAAAAAAAAACACATTTGATTTCATAATTTGAGACCCCCCTCAAATTTAGCTTTTGAGGCTTTCAGGGGGTCTCGTGGGTTAATCGAGAGGGTCGGACCCCCCCAGACCCCCCCGTATTTCGCACGGGTGTGTGTGTGTGTGTGTGTGTGTGTGTGTGTGTGTGTGTGTGTGTGTGTGTGTGTGTGTGTGTGTGTGTGTGTGTGTGTGTGTGTGTGTGTGTGTGTGTGTGTGTGTGTGTGTGTATATATATACAAACCCCAACTCCGGTGAAGTTGGGACGTTTGGTAAACAGTGAATAAAATCAAAATGCTATCATTTTCAAAACATTCAATCTATTCATTAGATGGAGTAGTAGAATAGTGAAAAGACAACATGTTAAGTGTNAAAACCGAGAAAAAATATTGTTTTGGGGGACATATGTACTCATTTCTAATTTGATAAATCCAACACGTTTCAAATAAGTTGGGACGGGGATCAGTGAGATTTAGTAAACATCCAAATAAGATAAAACAACAAAGAAGAACATTTCAATATGAATTGTACTGAGGGACAATATAGGTGTCACAGAGAGGCTGAGTCACTCAGAATTAAAGATGCAAAGGGAATAATTACCATAGTTATTACATACATTTTTGAATTCCCTTTGATTTACCACGATTGAGTGTATATAAGACATATTTTTGTTACTAAAATCATTGTATAGGTTCATGACATCATGATATATATATTGGCTGTAGTCTCACTCTAGCACTCCAGGAATTAGAGCTATTGAAAATTGACCATATTAAGAATGCTTAATGCGTGCAAATGATACAGGGGTGTAACATTCTCCTAAGCACCTGAGCTCCCTTGAAATAGACCCAGAAGACATGGGAAACTGTCCTTTGCTTACAGAAGTCGGCAGAAGTTGTAGAAGTCCATTCTTTTTGACAATAATAGAGCATTGCACATCCTGTGCTACAGTGAAAATGGACCATCCAACTTGTGTTAGTGCTAGCTTCAAAAGTCAGCCTCCATGATGGCATGCGGGTGCAGTAGTGCATTGGTTAAGATGTTCTCACTCATCTGTAGAGTTAAATACAGTGCTGAATGGTATAAATGGGTTTTAAACAGCATGAAAAGCCACTCATGCATTATATTTTGAAGGGAGATCTTCGATTACTGCCACATAGTAAAGTCAAATTGCATTCTCTACTATGTTTTAACAGTTTGGCTCCATCAGGACCAGCAGGTGATAAAATGGTGGGCTTTTGGTCAAGAACTGTCACACTGTAAGCACTACAGAAAGGAAAACATTGCAAAACATGACAAGGAATACACCCACCATTTAAGATGGTGACATCATGTCCAAGATAGGAATTAACACTGTTTTTTATATATAGGCCTAAATTCATCAATCAGTTATGTATTTAACTGTTTAGTGTTGTCTTTTGTTTTGTTTTTAGTCTTCCTCGACATTTGCTGCCATTTATTGTCCCCGTCCCAACTCTTTTGAGACGTGTTGGATTTATCAAATTAGAAATGAGTACATATGTCCCTCAAAACAATATTTTTTCTCAGTTTTAACACTTAATATGTTGTCTTTTCACTATTCTCCATCTAATGAATAGATTGAATGTTTTGAAAATGATAACATTTTGATTTTATTCACTGTTTACCAAACGTCCCAACTTCATCGGAGTTGGGGTTAGTACTTTTGCTTACTTTTTGTCCACTTTTGTTGAGTCTCTGTATGTCTATAGGTCATTATGTTAGAGTTAGACTTGAACTTTATTTATCCCCGAGGGGAAATTCATGTCCCATGTTGATCTGTAGATAAAAAAAGAGAAAAAAGAGAAAGAGAAATAAAAAATAAAAATAGATAATGAATAAAGATGGGTGATCACTATGCAGAAAAGTCTATGTCTTTCTCCTTGTCCTTCATTGACAGATTGAACAGCTGTATGGCTCTTGGGACAGAACATAAGACCACCTACTGACCAACTAAATGGATGGTGTGTAACTGTGTTATATGTTTCAGGTGTGTATGGACAGGAGTGGAGCGTCTCTTACGAGCCTACAAGAGCCTGTGGTTATGTGGGGTCTACAGTGGTCCTCTCCTGCTTTTACACCTACCCCAGTGGCCAGAGATTACAACACGCTTACTGGACAAAACACAATTATGGGCATTTTCCAGATCTTAAAGGAGACCCAAACTATAGCAGCAGAATTCATGTAAACTGTCAGAGTAACAATTGTACTTTACGCATAAGCTCACTGACTGTCTCAGACACAGGATACTATTACTGCAGGATAACAACAGATAATGTTAAAGAGAAGTGGACTAGAAAACCAGGGGTTTACCTGGATGTTAGAGGTAAGATGTGGTGTGTGTGTGTGTGTGTGTGTGTGTGTGTGTGTGTGTGTGTGTGTGTGTGTGTGTGTGTGTGTGTGTGTGTGTGTGTGTGTGTGTGTGTGTGTGTGTGTGTGTGTGTGTGTGTGTGTGTGTGTGTGTGTGTGTGTGCGCGCGCGCGCGCATAACATCAGCGTAAGAGACAATGGGAGGAGGCGTACTGTTTTTCTGTTAACTCAAAATCATACAGTGTTAATTCAACACATACTCAGGACCAAAATATACTCAAGATGTTAGATCAACTACTGCGTTTTTTCTGTGTAACAATAGTATTTCTCTCACACTCAAGCCCAGCCACAGGGACCCTCAGTGACCATCTACTCCCCACATGGTGAACTGTATGAAGGCACCGCTGTGACTCTGACCTGCTCCACAAATGGACACCATCCAGCAGTGTCAAGCTACAACTGGTACAGGCTGACTGACACCATAACACGCCTGCAACAAAGCCCAATGAATACCTACACCATCAGCAGCATCACATCTGAATATAATGGGAGATATGTCTGCCAGATACCCTCTGAGTGTGGACCCATGAAATCAAATTATTTGGACCTGCAGGTGGTCTGTAAGTTCCTTTCCTTTCCCTCCTACTTGACCTCATTCAATGTGTGTGTGTGTGTGTGTGTGTGTGTGTGTGTGTGTGTGTGTGTGTGTGTGTGTGTGTGTGTGTGTGTGTGTGTGTGTGTGTGTGTGTGTGTGTGTGTGTGTGTGTGTGTGTGTGTGTGTGTGTGTGTGTGTGTGTGTGTGTGTGTGTGTGTGTGTGTCTGTCTGTTTGTTTGAAGGGGGAGATTACCTTCTTTTCATGTAAACATATTTCTTCAGAGATAACTATAGAGATACTAACAGACATAACCCTCGGATGCACAAATTGTGACATCCTGAGACAGAATTACTTTGCTATTTTATTTAGATGCCTAATTTCTGAGATAGTGCAATGTTAAATGCTAACACCTCTGTACTGTGCATTCCCATTACATTGTCATATTAAAAAAACATTTCATATGCCTATTTGTGCACCACTGTTGTGAATTTTGTGTAGACTGGTATTTAAGGAACACCAATGTCGTGGTGGATCCCCCTGGTCCAATTCGTGAGGGAAGCAAAGTGACCCTGACCTGCACCACTGATGCCAACCCTCCAGCTCACACCTACAGCTGGTACAGGAGAGGGAAATATACCCCGCCACATTCAGAGCAGAGTCTGACCTTCAACCAGATCCAACCTCAGAACAGTGGGCAGTATTACTGTCGAGCCGCCAATGGGATTGGTTCACAGATCTCCTCTTTTGTATCTGTTGAGGTTTTATGTGAGTGTCTAGTTCCTACTAGTGGTATTTGATTACATTCTGTCAGTTAAATTGTCTATGTTGTTTGACAGCAATCACATGTACAGTATGTCACAGAATTGAGTACCCCTCACATTAAAGAAATTTCACTTTGACACAATGATCAGTGACCTGTTAAGAACATATACCACTTGAATTTGTTGTTCACTCGCAAAAAACCTAAATACAGCCATTAACGTTTGACAACGTTTAACAAAAGTGAGTACACCCCAGGTCAAAATCCTGTAGAGAGTGTCTGAGAAGGGGCTGTGTTGACCCAAGATGTCTTGAAATGAAAAGGGATTAAAAGTGAGGTCATCGGTGTGTGTTCTGTCAGTTAAATTGTCTGTTTATTTTGTTTGACAGCAATCATGTGTTTATATAGTACTTTTCTGTATTGATAAAATAAAGAACAAAGAACAGCCAATTTGGTACTTACTGTTAATTGTTGTTTATTGTTCTGTGTTTAGATGGCCCAAGGAACACCAAGGTTGTGGTGGATCCCCCTGGTCAGATACTTGAGGGAAACAGAGTGACCCTGACCTGCAATACTGATGCCAACCCTCCAGCACACAACTACAGCTGGTACAAGGCAGAGACGACAATACCACAAGAGATAGGAAAGATTCTTACCTTCACCAATATCCTGTCTGAGAACAGTGGAGATTATTACTGTCGAGCAGTAAACCTGATTGGTCAGCAGGACTCCCTTCTGGTGTCTGTCCAGGTTTCATGTGAGTTTAAACTAGAGTTGATTACATTCAATGGACTGTCTATTTTGGGCTGCAGCAATCTCACCTACAGTATATACACTATTTCATTATTTTCCCTGATAAATTAAGACCACAGAACAGCCAATTTGGTCATTACTGTTAATTATAGTTTTTGGTGTGTTTAGATGGCCCAAAGAACACCAAGGTCGTGATGGATCCCCCTGGTCAGAAACATGAGGGAAACAGAGTGACTCTGACCTGCAGCACTGATGCCAACCCTCCAGCACACACCTACAGCTGGTACAAGAGAGGAGAATCTACACCACTGTTGACAGAGAAGATCCTGACCTTCAACAATATCCAGCCTGAGAACAGTGGAGATTATTACTGTCGCGCAGCAAACCTGATTGGTCAGCAGGACTCCCCTGTGGTGCCTGTCCAGGTTTCATGTGAGTTTAAATAGAGTTGACAGTGTTTGACAGTTATTTTGTTCATATTTGTTTCATGCAAATTCTTGACTTGCCATATACTTAATTAGCATGTTTCCTTGCAGATAAACCAAAGAAGACCGTAATTGTGAATGCAACTGCAGGTGTTATTCATAAAGGAGGATCAGTGAATCTGACCTGCAGCAGTGATGCCAACCCACCTGTGGAGAACTACACCTGGTTTAAGGTGAACGAGTCCACTCCAGTAGGATCAGGACAGCAGTTCACCATCTCCAACATCAGACCTGAGGATGCAGGACAGTACTACTGTGAGGCCAGGAACACACATGGGGCTGGGAACTCATCTGCAGTGTCCATTACAGTTGAAGGTATACCAGTGCATCTCTATTTCTATTCTCTCAACGCTTTGGACAGTGGGGGCCGAGATCCAAAGTAATTTGCAGGTGCAGGTGTTAAAGGTGCACTGTGTAGGATTGTGGCCAGATTAGATATTGCAAATGTGCTGATCATTGAAATTGTGATGTCTACTGCCAAATCTGATATTTTCTTGAATATTTACTAAATAATGGACTTATATTTACTAGTATGACCAAAGTAAGATCAATTTTGCAGCTAAAAATGGCAATTTCTGGAAATTCAAAATGGCGGACAATGGAGAAGATCCCCCTTTTCATGTATGAAGAGTGCAATATTCCCAGTCATAATGCATAGCCTAGAATGGGATGGTGGTGGTAGTTCATGTATTTGTTGATGGGCAGCATGAATTCTGGAAATAAACTACTGAAAATATAACAAAGTGCACCTTTAAGGTAGGAATATGCTTGCAGTGTGAATTAACTTGTGCGTAAGAAAAAAACATACTTTCTGCAGGATGTTTGATAAGGGATTACTTGCAATGGGATTGAAAGACAACGTTTAGTTGGACATTTTCAATGAAGGTCAATGAATGCTCATCTCACTTCATTCATGTGTCATTAATTCCTCTAGCAGGGCAGAGCCACATAATCATTGCTGTGGTGGTTGTCGCAGTGTGTGGAGTGCTATGTCTACTGGGTGTGATCCTCTGTCTGAGGTGAGAACATTTCACTGAAAAGGTTAACTCCTTTGTGGGTTAACTCCATGTTAGCCATTAGTTGTAGTGTCCAAATAGTGTCCTGAGTGTGAATAGTGTCCATCAATTGTAGTGTCCTGTTACTCTCAGTAACGTCATAGCCATGTTTTCATGTAGCAGTCTTTTCAGCAAAGAGTGAACAGACAGTTGATGGGGTAATCTGGGGTAGATTTCTCGAAACCATAGTTGCTAACTGTGTAAGATACTTTGGTGTTTGCAATGCATTTTCCCATTGGCAACTACCCAAGTTGTAAGTGTAACTGGCTAACAACGCTTTCGAGAAATGCACCCCTGGGTAGGCTACGATAAACAAAATCAGCTTATATTACATATTCCCGCTACACATGCAGTGGTATATTGATTTGTGTATCATATTATTGGTAGCTTTCTCTCTGCTTCTCAAAATATGGATGCTTTGTTGTTGTTTTACAGAAGAAGAAAGCAGAGACAAGAGACTGAACAGGTATCGTGTCTCTTCCTCTGGTGTTTTGCAGCTTGTACTGTATTTTGTTTGTTTGTTTGTTTGTTTGTTTGTTTGTTTGTTTGTTTGTTTGTTTGTTTGTTTGTTTCTTTCTTTCTTTCTTTCTTTCTTTCTTTCTTTCTTTCTTTCTTTCTTTCTTTCTTTCTTTCTTTCTTTCTTTCTTTCTTTCTTTCTTTCTTTCTTTCTTTTAACCCTGGTTATAGTAGGCCCATGGCCGCCAGTGTGGTATGGTGAATGAGTGAATGTGAATGTGGGGCAGCCGCGGCCTAGTGATTAGACAGTTGGTCTTTCAATCTAGGGGCTGCAGGTTCGAATCCCCCCATACCTCTCCCTACATCTCCATCCATGGCTGAAGTGCCCTTGAACAAGTGACCTAACCCCACATTGCTACGGGGACTGTAACCAATACCCTGAAAAATAATAACTGTAAGTTGCTTTTAATAAATGAAAGCGTCAGGTAAGTGTAATGTAATGAATGTAATGTGAACATGTTTCAATGCAAAGTGTTGTCCAACAGGCTCTTGAGGCCCGGGTATAGTATGGCTACGGGTGTGGTATGGGCAATGAGTGAATGTAAATGTAATGTAAGCATTGCACTCCAACACATTTGTACCTGTCCCCCCCTATAGCAGGCCCCTCAGAACCCTGGCAGCCAACCCCAGAGCAGAAGAGGACAGGAGGACGATGACGAAGATGATGATGACGTTCAGTACTCGACCATTCAGCCCCACTGTTCCAGACAGACCTCACACGGTATAAAACAATACCAGTGTTAATATACGTTACTGTACCAGAGCTGAAAATGACTAATTTTACTCTTTGGTCAGTGTAACATTTTCAGAGTTAATTCTACTCAATATTTTTATTCTAATTCTATTCTATTCTATTCTATTCTATTCTATTCTATTCTATTCTATTCTAATCTATTTTATTCTAGTTACATACCTCATACTGTAAACTGTAAACTGTGTAAACATCAGAGTTGGAATTACACTGGGAACCTGCAGAATTGTACAGAGTTTTGACTGCACTGTCACAGTGATTTTCCTGGTTCTGAAACATTGACACCCCATTTGTTTTTTACTGTGCAGGTGGAGTTCAGGGAGATGATGTGGAGTATGCCACTGTCCAGCCAAAACGCCTTAGAAAGACTGCAGGAGGTCAGGGGGGTGGTGAGGTGCAATATGCCAGCGTCCACTTCAAGAAGGACAAAGGTGCACAGGGGTGAGTCTGATGATGAGAGACTGGGATGAATTATTATTGTATTGTATTGTATTGTATTTATATGGTAAAATATTAATATGCCGAAATGATATTACAGTACGTAATACCAGAAATATTCTAGTAAGGGGAGATAGGACAGGTACATAGAAATTAACGGTGAAGATTCGTAACGCAAATATGGCGTCTACCCGCACATCTCCCGCCTTTCTGGTAACAAGAGCCAATGTGCCTGCTGAGCTGCGTTGCCAGTGATCCAATCATCTGGCTGCATCGGCGCACGCGAAATTATGCACATGCTCAGTTGTGAAAAGCCGTTGCTCTCGTGCCGTTATGGAACTACTGCGCCTGCGCTCTTTCAAAAAAACCGTGAGAAAAGTGGCTCAAAAGGCTTTATTTTGACTCGTATGACACAACCAAGTAGTCTAGATTGATCAGTTTTTCACGGTCATTTGATTGATTGATTGCTTTATTGACAACACATCAGTTATCTTCTATTAGAAGCACTGTTCTTCCTGTGGTCAAGCACTGTTCTTCCTGTGGTCAACCATATGGTTTTCACAACCGCTGGGTTCCCCTCCGTCCTATACTCAGTTTCCCCATTCATTTTTCCCATTGACTCTCAGATCTGGTCTACTTAATCGCGAAATAGCACCCCGGAGGCGTCACCAAGATGGCCGCCATATGTCCCCTCTCATTCTAAAATCTCTCTGGTAATACATACTCACCCTTGGTGGCTTTTCCCTTGAGTCTGATGATGCAATTTGTCACATGCATGGCTGCCCTCTGGAGGTTAAGACAGGGAATTACTCCATACGCAGTATTACAGTTTCTTGTCATTATTGTGTCAAGGGTTAAAGGAACAGACCACCCTTTTTTGATTTTCACATATTTGCAGTATCTCCAATAATTATTCATGAATGTGCATATCTTTTTTGTCTATGTGTTTGCATTGCCCCGTTTAACAGTATAGCCAAATTAGGCATAGTAATGCAAGTCTATGGTACAAAATAAAACATCATCAAATGTATTTATAAACCACTTTAAAATGAATGTAAAATTCACCAGAGTGTAAAACAGCTATTTAATTCTGTCCAATGATCACTTGTGTCTTGATGCTTAAGATACCAGTTACTTCCAGTGATTATGCTAAGCTATGCTAATGATTCTGATACCATTAAATCTAAGTACTGAAAACACTGAGAAGAAAATGATATGCACATTCATGAATAACGCTCTGAAATACTGCAAATATGTGAAAATCAAAAAAGGGTGGACTGTTCCTTTAACTGTGAAATCACTTTTTTAACTATTCATCCATATATTCAGAAAAATGATTATAAATACATACTTTAAGCAATCTTGTTAAGTCACAATTGCTTATGAGCATTTGTCACAGCATGATATCATATTGCTCTCAATGCCCTGCTTCTCTGTGTGTAGTACCCCAGTTCGGCCAGAGAGGGAGCTCTCTCCAGTCTACAGCAGTGTGCAGCCAAAGGAGGATCCCTCCGTGGTGTACAGCAGTGTGCAGAACAGAGCTCTGTAGGAGAACAAGAGAAACAGGCCACTCGTATAGATTATGTGACATAGATAGGTGTATACACATATCTATATGAATATAAACATAGCCCTAAAGTAAATATAGTTACAAATGTAAATATAAATGTAAATATAAATATAAACATAGAACATCGCTGTCAGTCTATGCAAAACCTCCCATTCACATCAGTGGAGCAACATCTTTGCCACATTATTAAAGCATTGTTATAAATTCTTCAGTCCATGTATGTGTAGACCTAAGAACTGCACTGGACAGGACTGTGCAACAGTTTTGCATATTTTATCTTATAGCTGCCTTATGTTGCCTAGCATTATGTTTCATTTATGTTTCAATGTATTTTGAATTTAGCATTATGGAAAACATTTAAATTGGGGAAATTCTTGTTAAATCGTTTTCATGTAAATAATGAGATCTTAAACGTACACTGTAAAAGATTTCAAACTGAAATTTACAGCTAATTGATGGGGAATAATTGCCAGCAAATTGTTTTAAATTTACAACAAATTGCAGAAAAAAACAGTTGCCAGCAAGTCGTTTAAAATTACAACACTGTTCCGTTTTCAAAACTACTCTGAATATGGCACATGTCCTGCCCCCTCATCCGCCCGCCTCCTCCCGCCTCCACCCCCGCAGCCCGCCTCCATGTCTGAGATGCCTTCAACATGGTATCGTCCCCATCCTCCACCATGACTGAGATAGCATGGTACCATAATGCCACTCTGCCCTAAGCATACACTTCTACAAGTTCAGCCTTGCATGGGTGAGGCACAAATAATAAATCACTCAGCATAGTGTTGTCACAGTGACAGTGATAGTTTCCTCAAGAGGACTTTCATTTATCAAGTCATCTCAAAGGGGAATTAAAAAGCAGTCACAATAAGGACTGTATGGAAATGCATTTGTCAAACCAATTAAGTGGTCTAAATTTAATATTATGCAAAAAAACATGCTATGCTACAAGATGGCTCTCAAAAGATGAAACAACCCAACCAGTTAACCTGTCAGGCAGCCAACCAGTTAACTGGCCAGGTAGCCAACTGGCCTTGACAGACTGGCTGGTTGACTGGCCAGCTACCTGTCTGATTCGCTGGCTGGTTGACTGGCTGCCTGGCTAAACCAGCCAGGCAGCCAGTCAACCGGACAGGCAGCTGGCCAGTCAACCAGCCAGTCAACAAGCAAGGCAGCAAGCCAGTCAACTGACCAGGCGGACAGGCTGTCAGTCAACCTGCCAGGCAGCTAGCTGGTCAACTGGCACTATGCTGTCAGCCACCTTGTCAACAAACCAACCACTCATCTAGTCGGCTAATCAATTGATTGCCAGTACCAGTGAGCGCCAGTGAGTCAGGCGCTATGCTGTGCCATTCAGACAAGCAACCAAAGCAGTGTGACAGTCCAGGTTTATATAGTGGGGAAAGTGAACCATGTGACCAGAGTAATCAGGCATTGGGCAGGTGCTGGCAATCATTGAATCACGGCATGAAAGTGATTAGTAATAAAGTGAGGCAAGGCACTAATTGACAGATTGGTTAGGTATAGAGGTTGACAACAGAGTAACAAGAGAGATCTTTATCAAAAAGCTAACAACTTCCTAGAATCCAATCATTGATGCTCCTGCTCTAGAACTACAGTTTAAAAACAGACTGGGCTCCTTCTAAGATAGTGTTTAAAAAGTATAAGGATATTTTTAAATGGATTGGTTTTGGCCCTTGTTTAATGCACATATCAAAACTTCAGTTCCAAAAAGTTTTCATTCTGATCCATGTTTATAAGTAAACATTCCACATATATGTGGAATTGTCTACACAGTGGTTGGACGAAATAACTGAAACACCTGTCCTTTTAATGTGTGGGAAGTTTCATGGCTCAAGTGGGCCAGCCTGTTGGCCAATCTTCATTAATTGCACATTGCACCAGTAAGGGGAAGTTGAGTTGAATTGCTGGTGAAAAGTTACCAGCTAATTGTTGTAAAATTACAACAAATTTGCTGGCAAAAAGTTGCCAGCTCATTGTTGTGAAATTAAAGCAAATTGCTGGTGAAAAGTTGCCAGCTAATTGAAGTAAAATTAAAGCAAATTGCTGGCAATAAAAAGTTGCCAGCTAATTGTTGTAAAATTACAACAAATTGCTAGCAACAAGTTGCCAGCTTATTGTTGCGTTCTTCCAACGCAAATACTGGAAACTTCACAACATACAGCCTTTGAAAATAATGGTCCTGGGCCGCTGCTTCCATTCCTTCTCATGGGATTTTGAGATATATTCTGTTGCCGAAGCCATCAAAAAGCCAAATTGAACCACAGGGGGGCTGCCACACCTGAGCATCGTTTATGCTCTATGACCTGCCCATCGTCTGTATAAATGGACAAACCATCATTGGCCTCTCCCATGCCCTTTTAGCAGAGAGAAGTCCGTTTTGAATTGCACTGAGCTGAAATTAGCGCACCTGGATGTCATTTACAATCAGCTGGCTCATGACCAAAGAAGGTAGATTGGATAAGCAGTATCACTCAATGGAAAATGCATTGGCCACAGTGTAGTAGTTGGGGCAGTCGTGGCTCAGTGGTTAGAGCACTGGGTTGGCAACCCAAGAGTTCCCGGTTCAATACCTGACCAGACCGCAGCTGAAGTGCCCTTGAGCAAGGCACCTAACCCCCACACAGCTCCCCGGGCGCCACTCAGCAGGCAGCCCACTGCTACAGACTAGTGTGTGTACTTCAATGTGATTCACTAGCCCAAATGGGATAAATGCAGAGAAAGAATTTCCCCTAGGGGACCAAAATTGGCTCCAATCCAAATTGGCTCCAATTGGCTTCGTAGTATGAGGGTGTTGCTTTAATGCCATAGAACTAATACATTTATGCTTAATGACATGGTGCACATGGTCAGTGTGTGCGATGCCATGATGGACAAAATTTGTACTCCACAAATTCGGTCGAAAGAGGATATCCGGTTGTCAGTGCTCAGTTTGTGGCCAAATTTACTGCAGCTGTCGGTCAGCATTAATTGCGGGGAATAATTAAGGACAGGTGACAAACATTCACTATTGTATCCTATGACCTGTTCCACACTTTACCATGCTTCCAATTTGACCATGGAAGAAGAAAATTGGACTCCCCTTGCTATCATTCCGTACTACGCTCCGATGATGTCTGTAAACCCTCCTATGTCTACCTCCTTGCTCATGACCAGGTGTGTGCAATTAAAGAGTTCAAATCAGTTCAAATCCTCTCCACCTCTATCAGACCTGTATGCATGTTTTAAAAGCATCCAATCAGAATGTGACCTGAGCTCCATAATTTCTTCATGTGGCTTTGCATACATTTGCATTAGGACAGCAGCCCTGACAAAACAGATCTTTACAACAGTATGTTGTAAAAAGTACTATGTGCTGCTGTACATTTACAATTGTGAATTGTACTCTATATGATATCCCACAATGCATTGCACATTACAGCAATGCATTGCACATTACAGCAGTGAATAGTAAACTGGTATATACATCTTCTTGATGTAGAATTCTAATGTGAAATCACAACAATCTTTTACAGTGTATGAATAAAACAAGTCAAAAAAGACATGTTTGTAAATGAAATGTAGTTAGGACAATGGCAAAATGTTACAAATACTTTGTAATGCAAAAATAATGAGAACATTGTTTTAGACAAGGAAATCCAAAACGAGATGTTTAAAATATACACTATGTATTAGGTTTTAGGTGTATTAGGTATTACTGTAGATGGGCTGGGCCCTAAGAATGAGTCCCACTTCCCCCCACCCCCATGTTCCACACCACTGGCTGTGAACGGTAAAGGAGATGGTCTTCAAGGATAAATATATTTACGTGTTCATTAAAGAAACTGAAATCTTGAATGTCTCAGATTATCTTCCCTAAATTGTAAGAATCCTTGCAACAAAGTGTACCAAGGTGAAAAGGTAAGCACCGCGAAGCACTCAAATTTTATTTTTATTTCCTAAAGAGAGTATTGTATCTAAAGGATACACTTTGATTTTTTAGTATGGGAAGTGCACACATACTGTATAAATGGGAACCAAGTGGAATAGAACAGATGTTTCTGTTTTTGCTTGTTGTTGTTGGTGATGATGATGATGATGATGATGATGATGGTGATGATGACAAAGGTGATGATGAAATTTCAATGTACTTAAGTGATTGAAAACATGTGCACATTTCTGGCTATCTATATTTGTAATATTCATTTTCTACATTTGATGTTATGTTTTAATTTTCTACCTTTAACTTAAATAGAGCTGAGCTGTAAACACTTTTCTTCCAATGAAGATTAAACAAATAAAAACATCACATTATTTCTTCCAATATTTCACCTGTTTCATGTTTTGCCAATTTACCTGAAGCTGATTTTTTGCTAATACAACCAATAGCCTACCACTTTCAGACACAGCCATGGGCGCCCAACCCAATTCTGAGTCCAGCCTCACGCATACGTATCACAACACACTATTCCTTCTCTCTTTTCCACTCCTTTTCTTTCCCACTATTCATCATCCTGTCCTAAAAGAAGTGCTGGCTTTGCGATTGTTACAATGTCCATGTCTGGTGCAACGAGGAAACACCATGGCTGCTCATGCTCTACTAATGTAAAGTTCAACACTGCCCCTAGTGGTCAAACCATGCCATTGCTGTCAGTAGCCTACTGGTGATCAGAGAACAGCTATTACCATGGGGTCCTACTGGTGGAGCAGAGAACAGCTATTACCATGGGGTCCTACAGAGGGAGCTACTGACTACAGGAAGGCCGGATACCATCACAGTGACAACAAAGATGAATTGTTCTACGTAAGCTATGCTGCATCAGTGCATATGTACATACAGTACATACGTACAGGGGAGCCGACAAGGAGGACAAAGGGGTCAGTTGTCCCAGGCCCAGGAGGAGAGGGGGCCCAGAATTGGGTCCTCATTACATTGTATGTATTGGGTGGCGGGCCTTTCAAATGACTGTCCCAGGCCACTAGACAGCAGCCTGCACACAGCAAAGGCTACAGCGAAGTGACCAAACCACACAGGATGCCACATGAGCAGGAGGAGCTATTGTGGTTGGGCTGGTAAGTTGAATGGAACAATCTGAAGAGGTAGGCCTCATAGCTGACTGCAGTCTTAAAAACAGTAGGCGACATGCAAGTAAAGGGATGTGGTAAAGTCTACGTACTGCCCAGACACGTTCCGGCGTTCTGCCTTCATCAGTGTGGCACACTGAAGAAGGCAGAATTTCGAAACGTGTCTGTGTAATAATAAAGAACCTATTCATGGTGCGACATTTTCTCATTTTTCAATTTTACAATATTTTGGTTAGCACTCTCAAAAGAAGAAATACAAAAGAAGAAAAGCCTGCTCCAACCTTTATGAACTTTTAAGTCTACTGCCCCTCATCTGTGAGATGGCCAGGACCGGACCTGCACAGAGTGAGCGGAGAATGCGGTGAGGCCACCGTTACTTGACATTACACCAATTGATATTTGACATTTATAACTAAGGACCACCACCCTCCACCCCCTTATACCTCATACCTGACTGCAGGCTGAGAAACAGTACATGCAATTAAAACAGGACCTGCAGTGAGCAAGTGGAGATTGGCTGTAAGACTTTAATTGTCGATCTATTTGTTGTAGTTGTGCCAACTATTGTGGTGTTTATAAAATCAAGTTGTGTCTGTCAAATCAATCTTACAGGATTGTTCTCATGGTTGTGATTGTGTTTGTCTTGTTATGAGTGCATACTTAAAATGACAGTACATTGTCTGTATTTGGGTTCGGTATTTCTTCATGATCTGGGGGTAAAAAGTAGTTCTGTGTGTGACTTTTGTACATTCAACCACAAACCGTACTCAAGCTCAAAGCACAACTCACAATATCAATTTGCAAAGAGGTTTGAAAATGGAAAATCTCGAGACATTTTTTTCATTATGCCATCATGTTAAATTGCTAAATAGAACAATACACTACTATACACAGTCCTGTGTCTTAAAACTTTTTTATTACTCTAACTCACTTACAATATAGATTAGTGTATAGATTTGATGGAAAATGGTTTTATAACATTTACTGACATACAGTATGCCATAGAAGTGAGTACACCCCTCACATTTTTTTTGCAGATTTGTATCTTTTCATAGGAAATTTCACTTCGACACAATGATTAGTGACCTGTTAACATATATAACCGCTTACATTTCTTGTTCACTCACAAAAAAATCTAAATACAGCCATTAACATTTTAGAACATGTAACAAAAGTAATTACACCCCAGGTTAAAAATCCTGTAGAGAGTGTCTGAGAAGGGGCTGTGTTGGCCCAAAACGAATCGAAATGAAAAGGGATTAAAAGGGAGGTCATCGGTGTGCGTTTCAACCCTTCTAAACATTTAACGTTTACATTTTGTGTCTGCAACGGGCTGAAATAGATGGTTGTGAGATTTGAATGAAATCATATGGAGAGTATCATGGTCTGCTTCAGTAGTCACAGTGCATGTTAACAAGCATGTTTCTGTAGGTGCAATTCTGATTTCCAATGTTGACGGCATTCATGCATCCCCAAACCATGTCAGTCCTTGACATGCCAGATGATACACCTTTTTTTGTAAAACTCACTTGTTTACCACCACACGTGCTTAACACTATATGAAGTGAATTTGTTTATCTTGGTCTCATTAGACCTCACAACATGGTTCCACTGATCCATATCCCTGGTATTTTCATCTCTCTTCAGACCTAGATAAACAAATTGGCTTCAGATGGTGTTAAGCATGTGTGGTGATAAACAAGTGAGTTTTACAAAAAAAAGTGTACCATCTGGCATATTTAATATTGTCCTATGAAAAGATATACTTTCACATTTGCAAAAATGTGAAGGGTACTCACTTCTGTGACATATGTCAATATGTCAAATTATGAGGTGTTTTTTTCTTCTCCATGTGGGTCGCTGTGTCTTCCTGTGTTAGTGTGATACCACCTATTTCCTTATTAGAGACATTCATTTCCGCGACAGCATCTCTCCTGGCAGTCAGGGCGAAGAGAGAGGTAAGAATGATTAAATATAACTTAGTATTTTCCATTGATAAAGTTCCCGTGCACAGCATTGTAGCTTTCAAATGTACACATTTTAGTCATTGGCTATACAAGTAGGCCTACTTCAGACACAGTGAAACCTGCACATAGGATTTTAGGGTCTATGGCAGTTGTTATTGGCTAAGTGCATAAGGACCGTTTTAATGATGAATAGCATTGCAGTTCCCTAATACTTGTATGAACATTTGTCATCTCAATCTCTCAGGCCCTGAAGTCCACCATAATGAGACTGGTCTTGGCTTTCTTCGTGTTGCCCCTTATCACACTGCAAGGTAAGCTACATCGCCTAATATTTAGTATTTTTAGGACCTTTTCATTACTTATTTTAATATTTGTATTTATTGTGCTGTCAGTAGATTATGATCAGACTTGTGTGTGTTTAAAACCTTTTTTATATTGTGTTGCTCCTGATAGTACTTTAAAGTTTACATTTCCGTGTGTGTGTGTGTGTGTGTGTGTGTGTGTGTGTGTGTGTGTGTGTGTGTGTGTGTGTGTGTGTGTGTGTGTGTGTGTGTGTGTGTGTGTGTGTGTGTGTGTGTGTGTGTGTGTGTGTGTGTGTGTGTGTGTCTGTCTGTCTGTCTGTCTGTCTGTCTGTCTGTCTGTCTGTCTGTCTGTCTGTCTGTCTGTCTGTCTGTCTGTCTGTCTGTCTGTCTGTCTGTCTGTCTGTCTGTGTCTGTCTGTGTCTGTCTGTCTGTCCTATTCTGCATGGAGGGGTTCTGTCTTGCACTGGTGGCATTGCTGGGTAGTGTTACAATATAGTGTTACAATTTTGTGTTGATTTGGCTCTAGTACTCAGAGGAATTTTGTCCTGGGGTGCATTTCTCATTGTTGCAAGTTATCAACTGACTAATTTACTTACTAAGCAGCATATTAAGTGACTTACATGGTTGCAATGCAATTTTCCATTGTCAACCCAATAAGTTGCTAACGGGTTAGCAACAATGTTTTCGAGAAATGTGTTTCAATGTTGTGTTGATGGACTGCTGTTCCCAATGTTTCAGAGACTTTTCAGTACATTGAAATCTACTTGAGTGTGTGTTCATGTGTGTGTGTGTGTGTGTGTGTGTGTTCATGTGTGTGTGTGTGCGTGTGTGTGTGTGTGTGTGTGTGTGTGTGTGTGTGTGTGTGTGTGTGTGTGTGTGTGTGTGTGTGTGTATGTGTGTGTGTGTGTGTGTGTGTGTGTGTGTGTGTGTGTGTGTGTGTGTGTGTGTGTGTGTGTGCGCGTGTGTGTGTGTGTGTGTGTGTGTGTGTGTGTGTGTGTGTGTGTGTGTGTGTGTGTGTGTGTGTGTGTGTGTGTGTGTGTGTGTGTGTGTGTGCCCATGTGTGCGTGCATGCATCATGTGTACGTGTGGGTTTGTGTGTTAAGTCGCGAGCACACAAGTGTTGACAAGTTGACAATTTTTTTGCAGTGCATGCATGCGATGGAGGTCTGTTGACATTATTTACAGAGTACTGCAAAGCAAAGTTCCTCATTTTCATTTTTCATAGGAGACTTATCGTTCAGAGGAACTGTGCAATTACACATCAGGGAGTGAATGGGATGTGTGTGTGTGTTGCTTTTGTTATACTTTTGCCTACCTTTTGTCCACTTTTGTTGAGTCTCTGTATGTCTATAGGTCATTATGTTAGACTTAGACTTGACTTTATTTATCCACGAGGGGAAATCCATGTCCCATGTTGCTCTGTAGATAAAAAAGATAAGAAAGATAAATACAAAATAAAAATAGATAAGAAAAAATAAAGATGGGTGATCACTATGCAGAAAAGTCTATGTTTTTCTCCTTGTCCTTCATTGACAGATTGAACAGCTGTATGGCTCTTGGGACAGAACATAAGACCACACAACTGACCAACTAAATGGATGGTGTGTAAGGGTCAAAACATACCAAGGCGGAACGGAATGGTCCCGGGACCAACGCGGTCTTTCTGCTTAGTTTTGGCCGGCGTGTTTTTCTCTGCCTTTCACACTGACAGCGTCGGCGTGCGCGGCCAGCCCTGTTCAAAACCCTCCCCACAGCTAATGCTAGCGTGCTACTTTGCCATTCATTTGAATGAGACACCGCCGGTCTCCGGCGTGAAAAATACGCTCGAGTTCTATTTTCCAAATGCAGCGCGACGCGGAGCCGGCTCCCGCGCCACTGACGCTCGACTACCGCCGGTTGGTGTGTAACGACAAAAAACGCGGCCGTTCCGCGACGCTCTACCGCCTTGGTGTGTAAGACCCCTAACTGTGTTATATGTTTCAGGTGTGTATGGACAGGAGTGGAGCGTCTCTTACGAGCCTACAAGAGCCTGTGGTTATGTGGGGTCTACAGTGGTCCTCTCCTGCTTTTACACCTACCCCAGTGGCCAGAGATTACAACACGCTTACTGGACAAAACACAATTATGGGCATTTTCCAGATCTTAAAGGAGACCCAAACTATAGCAGCAGAATTCATGTAAACTGTCAGAGTAACAATTGTACTTTACGCATAAGCTCACTGACTGTCTCAGACACAGGATACTATTACTGCAGGATAACAAAATATGGAGGGAAGAGGATTAGAAAAGAAGGAGTTAAAATGGATGTGAGAGGTAAGATGTGGTGTGTGTGTGTGTGTGTGTGTGTGTGTGTGTGTGTGTGTGTGTGTGTGTGTGTGTGTGTGTGTGTGTGTGTGTGTGTGTGTGTGTGTGTGTGTGTGTGTGTGTGTGTGTGTGTGTGTGTGTGTGTGTGTGTGTGTGGGTGTGTGTGTGCACGCATAACATCAGTGTAAGAGACAATGGGAGGAGGCGTACTGTTTTTCTGTTAACTCAAAATCGTTTTATTTTATTGATGCACGCACAGAAAATAACGAAGTGGTAATTCAACACATACTCAGGACCAAAATATACTCAAGATGTTAGATCAACTACTGCGTTTTTTCTGTGTAACAATAGTATTTCTCTCACACTCAAGCCCAGCCACAGGGACCCTCAGTATCCGTCTCCTCCCCACATGGTGAACTGTATGAAGGCACCGCTGTGACTCTGACCTGCGCCACAAATGGACACCATCCAGCAGTGACAAGCTACAGCTGGTACAAGACTGACAGTCAATCAGTCCTGCAACAAGGCCCAAAGAATACCTACACCATCAGCAGCATCACATCTGAACACAATGGGAGATATTACTGCCAGATACCCTCTGAATGTGGAACGCTGTATTCAAATTTTGTGGAACTGCAGGTGGTCTGTAAGTTCCTTTCCTTTCCCTCCTACTTGACCTTATCCAGTGTGTGTGTGTGTGTGTGTGTGTGTGTGTGTGTGTGTGTGTGTGTGTGTGTGTGTGTGTGTGTGCGTGTGTGCGTGCGTGCGTGCGTGCGTGTGTATGTCTATGTGTGTGCGTGCACGGGGGGGGGGGGGGGGGGGGGGGGGGGGGGGGGGGGGGGTGGGGGGGGGGGGGGGATATACACAGTAAAAAAAGAACTGTTGTTTTTACGGAAAATTGCTGGCAGCAGTTACCTTTAAACAAATAACGGTATATTTCCTTTTTACATTTTACGGTAAGATTATGGCAGCAGTGGTTGCCAAAGCCTACCGTTAAATAAATAACGGTATTATTTTTTTTTTACATTTTACGGTAAAATTATGGCAGCAGTGGTTGCCAAAGCCTACCGTTAAATAAATAACGGTATTAATTTTTTTACATTTTACGGTAAAATTATGGCAGCAGTGGTTGCCAAAACAGATTGGACAGATTATATTCAGGTGAGTTCAATTATAGAGTTGCAATCACAGACAACTGATTAGACTGATTCTACTCATTGGAGTCCAATAAACATCAACTTAATTAGATACCTAAATAAATGCCCAATTGCCAGATTGTCTAGTGCAGGCAGGTGGACCAGTCTAGTATCATCAATGAAGGGTATGCAAATCCATTCTTTATTTTAAAAAGGCCTGAAAATAACCTTAAGGAAAATGAAGGCCAAAGCTAGCGGGGCAAGCAAGCTAACAAACAAGCTAGTTAGCAAGCCACCATGCAGCCACCCTTACAACGTGACCTGCTAGCCGGGCCGGCCAGGTGAGGGCAGGCCAGCAGCCGGCCAGCCGGCCTTACAGCCAGCCAGCCAGCTAGCTAGCTAGCAACCAGTGAGCAGTACAATGCAACAATCCCTGTTTAAATACATGTTCAAGTGAACCATGTGACCCGAGTGATGAAGCATTTGGCAGGTGCAGGCAGTAAGTTAATCATTGCATGACAGCCCTTAGCACTCAGGTGAGGTCAGGAATTGATTGATAGATTGATTCGGATGGGGTAGAATGACAGTTTCAAATAGACTGGGCTACTTCTAAGAGCTCAAGGGATTACTGTCCCAGGTAGACTTTTTCAGATTATACTAGCCTATAGGTATATTTTACACATTAAAGGCCAACTTCCGATAAAACTCAGTTTTACTCACTCCTTTCGAAGATCGGACGGTCACCCCAAGTTAAACTCACTTGCAAGGCTCTCATAGCGGTGCGTCAACTCTCCTGGCTGTGTTTCCCGGTGTTTCCCAATTTACATAAATAATGCAGAGAAACGAGCGAATCACGAAAGCCTTTCTGTGTTTCGTCACGTCGAAAGAAGGCGTTGCCCACAAAGGTTTATATCGACCCATTTATCTAAAAACATGTCGAGTAATTTTTTTCTGCTTGTTTTCAAAACAAGCAACGTCTGGTGGCCTGAAACATAGCTTAGCTTAGCTATCAGCTGGTTGCTACTCTCAGGTACACACACAGCACAAAGCCTCATACATAAAGCCTGCTCACTCCGGTTGCTCCGTGCCTGCAGCTCGCCTAGGGGTCGCTGTCGAAAGAGCAAAGCCCTGAATGGAGCCTGCACGCCTCCGTTGGCGACCCTATAGTGCAGTACCACCCGGGGAAGTGGCGACTCTGTTTTCCATTACATTCTCTCCAAGAACAGGAGGAGACGCGTTTCTTTGAGAGCAGGAGGAGTGAGCCAATCAGAGACGCATTTCCACGAGAAACACGGAACACTCTCTCGTTTCTCCACAAGCCACCTTGCCAGCTTGCAAAAACGTCTTGAAACAAAGCAACCAGAACGTTTTTTAAAACAGGACCAACGCGTAACACATTCAATAACAATTGGGAACACGGCAATATTAATTAAATGACGTTGAGAGGCCATCTTTAAATGAGGCTAAACTGTAGGCTGTTACCGGAGAAATAATACGTTACAGTGAATTACTGCAAAATGTGCAAACTGTTGCCATTTGCAGTCCTTAACTGTTGCACAGTTTATTCAGTTGCCAGCTTCATTGTTGTCAAATCTACAACGTGGAGGCACCTGGAGCCAAGCAGACAGGCAGTATGTTTTCTGTGGAGTAATTAATATTCAATTCATTATAACCTCCATTGCTTTCTGTTGGGTAGGAGGAATGCAAAAAAAGATATTCTGAATTTTGAAGAGGTTTACCGTGTCAATTTGCCTTTCAATCGAAAACTCTGATGGCAAAGCCTCAAAGTCCAATAAGGGGAACAAATTATTGCGGTGGAGAATTTTTCGCAGGATGAATTACAACACATGCAGAGGGTTGTACTCTAAGTTAATACTCATTGATGGCTACTAATCAAATAGCGTGTTGACATCAAACTCTGCCTGTTACAACCAGCTTATCAGTGGTTTGACAAGTTACACCTGGAACAAGTGCAATCACAAGAGATCTATTGGACTAAAAGAGGACAAAAAGCCTAACACGACCAGAAAGAGCACCTACTTTTTGTAGTATACACAATGTGAAGAAAAGCAGAACAGAGTTCTTTGTCTGTTGGTTCACAATTTGGTCCACTAACAGATGATTGAGTTTGGTTCACTTATAGGGGACTCAACAAAAATGGCTGCTCATGTTGCCAAAACATTTGAAAATTGGGGAGGCATGTTTTTCATAACTCTCAAGGGAGTTAAACATTAACTCTCTAGCTCTCTTAGCTCAACAACTCGGATCCAGAGGAGTCAAATAACACTGTAATGTTGCTGCAACTCTTGATGTTTAGATTTTGGCTGAACACCAGTCTAACTCTGATCAATCGAACTCTGGCAAATTTGCTGTGTACATATGTGTACACCAGTGAAAAATAAAGTCATGTACCGTTTCTTGACTACTTCATCTTCACTTAAAGGGACACTGTGCAGGAAATGGTCAAAAAAGGTACTGCAACTATGCTGCTTATTGAAACTGGGCTGCCTATAGCCAAATTTGATATTTTTATGAAAGTTAACTAAATTATAAACTAATATTTTCTAGTGTGGTCCAAGTACAGTCATTTTTGCAGCTAAAAATGGCTATTTTTGGAAATTCAAAATGGCGGACCATGGAGAAGATCCCCCTTTTCATGTATGAAAAGTGTAATTTTTCCAGTCATAATGAATACTTAGAATTTGATGGTGGTGGTAAGTATTCATGAAAAAGGTAACTTTAGTGAATGGGCAGCATGGAATCTGGAAATAAACAACTAAAAATCTCACACAGTGTCCCTTTAACGGTATTTTCCAATATTTTCTTTTCAGTGAACAGTTCAGTATTTTCTACATATTGACACCAGTGAAAAATAAAGTTATGTACCGTTTCTTGACTACTTCATCTCACTTAACGGTATTTTCCAATATCTTCGTTTACAGAGAACAGTCCAGTATTTTCTACATATGACACCTGTCAAAAATAAAGTTATGTAGCGCTTTTTGACTAAATAGTGGCTTGCCATATTTAGTACAGAGATAAACTGTTTTACATTTTACGGTCACTGACAGTTGCAATTTGACAGTTTTTTGCCGTAATTTCAACAGGCATTTTTTACAGTGATACTCGCCAGCTTTGAGCACTAAAGTGTCAAATGAGTGTAATGTAATTCAATGCGATGTAATATTCAGATGGCCCAAGGAACACCAAGGTTGTGGTCACAGCCTCTCATCAGATAAATCAAGGAAGCAGAGTGACCCTGACCTGCAACACTGATGCCAACCCTCCAGCACACACCTACAGCTGGTACAAGGCAGGGACAATAATACCACAAGAGGCAGGACAGCTTCTTACCTTCAGCCAGATCCAACCTGAGAACCGTGGGCAGTATTCCTGTCAAGCAGCTAATGGGATTGGTTCACAGGAGTCCCCTGCTGTTTCTCTTGAGGTTTTATGTGAGTGTCTAGTTCCTACTAGTGGTATTTGATTACATTCTGTCAGTTAAATTGTCTATGTTGTTTGACAGCAATCACATGTACAGTATGTCACAGAATTGAGTACCCCTCACATTAAAGAAATTTCACTTTGACACAATGATCAGTGACCTGTTAAGAACATATATAACCACTTGAATTTGTTGTTCACTCGCAAAAAACCTAAATACAGCCTCTAACGTTTCACAACGTTTAACAAAAGTGAGTACACTCCAGGTTAAAATCCTGTAGAGAGAAGGGGCTGTGTTGACCCAAGATGTCTCGAAATGAAAAGGGATTAAAAGTGAGGTCATCGGTGTGTGTTCTGTCATTTAAATTGTCTTATTTTGTTTGACAGCAATCATGTGTTTATACAGTACTTTTCTGTCCTGATAAAATAAAGAACAAAGAACTGCCAATTTGGTCCCTACTGTTAATTGTTGTTCATTTTTCTGTGTTAAGATGGCCCTAAGAACACCAAGGTTGTGGTGGATCCCCCTGGTCAGATACATGAGGGGAGCAGAGTGACCCTGACCTGCATCACTGATGCCAACCCTCCAGCTCACACATACAGATGGAACAAGAGAGGGACATGGACACAGCAGATGAGAGAGAATCATATAGCCCTCAGCAATATCCAACCTGAGAACCGTGGAGATTATTCCTGTCGAGCAGAGAATGGGATTCGTTATCATGACTCCCCTCCTGTGTTTCTCAATGTTCTATGTAAGTCTTGGTGTGTGTAAATACATTTGTAAATACAATTTCTCCTTCTACTCCTACCATGTAACGCTACTGTAGGATAGGGCATATAAGTTTGGCAGGTTGTGAAAGTTTACAATGTAGAAAATGAAAACGGTGGAAGTGAAATCCTTCCTATTCCTTCCTGATGGTGAAAGTCAAAATTAAAGTAGATTGAACGACATGACTTGACATAGTGGTTTGATATTTCTGTGGAATGTAGATCCTCCAAAGAATACAAGGATTGATACCGACCCCCCTGGAGATGTCCCTGAAGGATCCAACATGACTTTGACCTGCCTGGCTGAAGCTGACCCACCTGTACACACCTACACCTGGATCAGGAAGAATGGAACTGAACAACTTAAGTCAGGAAAAGAGAGCACCTTCACCTTCAACCAGATCCACCCTGAAGACAGAGGCCAGTATCTCTGTCAAGCATCCAATGACATTGGTCAGCAGGACTCCCCTGTGGTGTCTGTCCAGGTTTTATGTGAGTGCATGGACACTTTGTCTATACAGTAGTTTTGTCTTTGCTATACAATTGTGCGATTTGGTCATGTGATAAATGAACATATCCACCCCCAGATAAACCACTGAACACATTCATCATGAATTCTCCGCCTGGTGTGGTTGACAAAGGTGAAACAGTAACTCTGACCTGCAGCAGTGATGCCAACCCACCTGTGGAGAGCTACACCTGGTTTAAGGTGAACGAGTCCACTCCAGTAGGATCAGGTCAGCAGTTCACCATCTCCAACATCAGCTCTGAGGATGCAGGACAATACTACTGTGAGGCCAGGACTGCATATGGAGCTGACAGATCATCTGCTGTGTCCATCAGAGTTGAAGGTAACAGTGCATCTCTTTTGCTCTTCTCTAAAGGTTTTGGACAGTGGGTGTAGTATTTGCAGGTACAGGTGTTAAGGTAGGAATATGCTTATAGTGTGACTTTATTTAAGCCTGTACAACCACATCCTTGCTGCAGAATGTTTGTTGGATTTGGTGAATTACTTGCAATGGGATTGAAAGACAATGTTTTAGCTGGAAATTTTCAATGTGGGTCAGCAAGGTTTTGAATGCACTTCTCACTTCATGGATGTCTCATTAATTCCTTTAGGAGGGCAGAGCCATGTAATCATCGCTGAAGTGGCTGTTGCAGTATGTGTAGTGCTTCTTCTACTGGGTGTGATCCTCTGTCTGAGGTGAGAACATTCCACTGACAATCTTAACCCCTTTGTGGGTTAACCCCATGTCAGCCATTATTGTAGTGTCCATATAGTGTCCTGAGCTAACAATTTTAGTGTCCTGTTATTATGTCTCTCGGTAACGTCATTGCCATATAGCAGAGTCTTTTCAGCAGAGTGAACAGACAGTTGATGGGGTAATCTGGGGTGGATTTCTCGAAGCCATAGTTGCTAACTGTGTTAGCTACTTTGTTGTTTGCAATGCAATTTCCCATTGGCAACTACCCAAGTTGCCAACTGGCTAACAACTACACTTTCGAGAAACACACCCCTGAATAGGCTACAATAACCGAAATCAGCTTTTATTACATATCCCTGCTGCACATACAATGGTATATTGATTTGTGTATTATATTATTGCTTGTTTCTCAAAATATGAATGTTTTATTGTTGTTTTACAGAAGAAGAAAGCAGAGACAAGAGTCTGAACAGGTAGGCCTATTGTGTCTCCTCCTCTGGTGTTTTGCAGCTTGTACTGTATTTTGTTTGTTTGTTTGTCTGTTGTTTGTTTGTCTGTTGTTTGTTTGTTTGTTTGTTTGTTTGTTTGTTTGTTTCTTTCTTTCTTTCTTTCTTTCTTTCTTTCTTTCTTTCTTTCTTTCTTTCTTTCTTTCTTTCTTTCTTTCTTTCTTTCTTTCTTTTTCTTTACTGATGCCTTGCATGGCAGCTGTCACAGCCAGTGTGTGAATGAGTGAATGTGAATATAATATGAACATGTTTCAATGCAAAGTGCTATCCCAATAGGCTCTGCAGAACCCTGGTCATAGTAGGCCCGTGGCCGCCAGTGTGGTGAATGAGTGAATGTGAATGTGGGGCAGCTGGGGCCTAGTGTTTAGAGAGTTGGTCTTTCAATCTAGGGGTTGCAGGTTCGAATCCCCTCATACCTCTCCCTACATCTCTATCCATGGCTGGAGTGCCCTTGAACAAGTGACCTAACCCCACATTGCTCCGGGGACTGTAAACAATACCCTGAAAAATAATAACTGTAAGTTGCTTTGAATAAATGAAAGCGTCAGCTAACTGTAATGTAATGAATGTAATGTGAACATGTTTCAATGCTAAGTGTTGTCCAACAGGCTCTTGAGGCCTGGGTGAGAGAATGCAAGTAAATCAATGTAATGTAAACATCGCACTCCAACTCCTTTGTACCTTTGCTCTTATAACAGGCCCCTCAGAACCCTGGCAACCAATCCCAGAGCAGAAGAGGAAGAGGACAGGAGGACGATGACGAAGATTATGATGACGTTCAGTACTCCACCATCCAGCCCCACTGCTCCAGACAGACCTCACACGGTATAAAACAATACCAGTGTTAATATACGTTACTGTACCAGAGCTGAAAATGACTCAATTTACTTCTTGTTCAGTGTAACATTTTCAGAGTTAAATCTATTCAGAATTTTTATTCTAATTCTATTCTATTCTAATCTATTTTATTCTAGTTACACACCTCATACTGTAAACTGTAAACTGTGTAAACATCAGAGTTGGAATTACACTGGGAACCTGCAGAATTGTACAGAGTTTTGACTGCACTGTCACAGTGATTTTCCTGGTGTTATACAGTAAGTACTCTACCTGGATTTATATACATTTACTCTGAAACATTGACACCCCATTTGTTTTTTACTGTGCAGGTGGAGTTCAAGGAGATGATGTGGAGTATGCCACTGTCCAGCCAAAACGCCTTAGAAAGACTGCAGGAGGTCAGGGGGGTGGTGAGGTGCAATATGCCAGCGTCCACTTCAAGAAGGCCAAAGGTGCACAGGGGTGAGTCTGATGACGAGAGACTGGGATGAATGATTATTTGAATTGTATTTATATGGTAAAATATTAATATGCCGAAATGATATTACAGTACGTAATATGTACTCGCCCTGGGTGGCTTTTCCCTTGAGTCTGATGATGCAATTTGTCACATGCATGGCTGCCCTCTGGAGGTTAAGACAGGGAATTACTCCATACGCAGTAGTACAGTTTCTTGTCATTATTGTGTCAAGGGTTAACTGTGAAATCACTTTTTTAACTATTCATCCATATATTCAGAAAAATGATTATAAATACATACTTTAAGCAATCTTGTTAAGTCACAATTGCTTATGAGCATTTGTCACAGCATGATATCATTTCTGTTTCTGCCTACCGCTCTCAATGCCCTGCTTCTCTGTGTGTAGTATCCCAGTTCGGCCAGAGAGGGAGCTCTCTCCAGTCTACAGCAGTGTGCAGCCAAAGGAGGATCCATCTGTGGTCTACAGCAGTGTGCAGAACAGAGCTCTGTAGGAGAACAAGAGAAACAGGCCACTCGTATAGATTATGTGACAGATACGGGGGCAGATGGGCTGGGCCCTAAGAATGAGTCCCACTTCCCCCCACCCCCATGTTCCACACCACTGGCTGTGAATGGTAAAGGAGATGGACTTCGAGGATAAGTGGGAACCAAGTGGAATAGAACAGATGTTTCTGTTTTTGCTTGTTGTTGTTGGTGATGATGATGATGATGATGATGATGATGATGGTGATGATGACAAAGGTGATGATGAAATTTCAATTTACTTAAGTGATTGAAAACATGTGCACATTTCTGGCTATCTATATTTGTAATATTCATTTTCTACCTTTAACTTAAATAGAGCTGAGCTGTAAACACTTTTCTTCCTGAAGATTAAACAAATAAAAACAACATCACATTATTTCTTCCAATATTTCACCTGTTTTATGTTTTGCCAATTTACCTGAAGCTGATTTTTTGCTAATACAACCAATAGCCTACCACTTTCAGACACAGCCATGGGCGCCCAACCCAATTCTGAGTCCAGCCTCACGCATACGTATCACAACACACTATTCCTTCTCTCTTTTCCACTCCTTTTCTTTCCCACTATTCATCATCCTGTCCAAAAAGAAGTGTTGGCTTTGCGATTGTTACAATGTCCATGTCTGGTGCAACGAGGAAACACCATGGCTGCTCATGCTCTAATAATGTAAAGTTCAACACTGCCCCTAGTGGTCAAACCATGCCATTGCTGTCAGTAGCCTACTGGTGATCAGAGAACAGCTATTACCATGGGGTCCTACAGAGGGAGCTACTGACTACAGGAAGGCCGGATACCATCACAGTGACAACAAAGATGAATTGTTCTACGTAAGCTATGCTGCATCAGTGCATATGTACATACAGTACATACGTACAGGGGAGCCGACAGAGATGTGGGGGCCCAGAATTGTATGTATTGGGTGGTGGACCTTTCAAATGACTGTCCCGAGCCCAGCCAGCTACCCTGAACATATTCAGTACAGTACAGTAGTACAGCCTGCCTGCCTGCCGGCCTGCCCGCCTGCCCGCCCGCCCACAGTATCCGTTCAAGCAATGTGCATCTAAATGGTTCACTATACAGCAGTCTGCACATAGCATACACAGCAAAGTGACCAAACCACACAGGATGCCACATGAACAGGAGGGGCTCTTGTTGTTGGGCTGGTAAGTTGAATGGAACAATCTGAAGAGGTAGGCCTCATACCTGACTGCAGTCTGAAAAACAGTACATGCAAGTAAAGGGCTGTGGTTAAGTCAACTGCCCAGGTGCGTTCCGGAGTTCTGCCTTCCTCAGTGTGGCACACTGTTGGCACACTGAGGAAAGCAGAATGCCCGAACCGCCTGTGTAATAATAAAGAACCTATTCATGGTGCGACCTCAGTTTTACTATTACTTTTACTTGTTAGATGAAGCCTGCTCCAACCTTTATGAACTTTTAATGCTACTGCCCCTCATCTGTGAGATGGCCAGGACCGGACCTGTACAGAGCAAGCAGAGAATGCGGTGAGGTGACATTAAACCAATTGATATATGAAATCATCACATTCTATAAATAAGGACCCCCAACCCTCCACCCCCTCATACCTCATACCTGACAGCACATGTACATGCAAGTAAAAGGATGTGGTTTATTCTAATGCGCTTCATCTGTTAGATGGCCAGAACAGGACGTGGTTAAGTCTACTGCTCCTCGTGTGTGAGATGGCCAGGCCAGGACCTGCAGTGAGCGAGCGAAGATTGCCAGTAAGTGTCTAATTGTCGATCTATTTGTTGTAGTTGTACCAACTATTGTGGTGTTTATTAAATCAAGTTGTGTCTGTCAAATCAATCTTACAGGATTGTTCTCATGGTTGTGATTGTGTTTGTCTTGTCATGAGTGCATACGTAAAATAACAGTGCATTTTCTGTATTTGGGTTCAGTATTACTTCATGATCTGGGGGTAAAAAGCAGTTCTGTGTGTGACTTTTGTACATTCAACCACAAACCATACTCAAGCCCAAAGCAAAACTAACAATAAATATCAATTTGCAGAGAGGTCTGAAAGGGGAAAATCTCAAGACATGTTTTTCATTATGCCATCATGTTAAATTTCTAAATAGAACAATGCACTGCTAAGCATTCACAGTCCTGTGTCTTAAAGCTGTTTAACCACTCTAACTCACAATATAGATTATGTAGTGCACATACTGTATACGTAGATTTGATGGAAAGCGATTTTATAACATTTACTGGCAGTCATACAGTATGCCACAGAAGTGAGTACACCCCTGACATTTTTGCAGTTTTGTAAGTATATCTTGGAAAACATTAAAGAAATTTCACTCTGACACAATGATTAGTGACCTGTTAACATATATAACTGCTTAAATGTCTTCTTCACGCACAAAAAAAATCAAAATACGGCCATAAATGTTTTACAACATGTAACAAAATTGAGTACACCCCAGGTAAATCCTGTGGAGAGGGGCTGAGAAGGGGCCCGAAACATCTCGAAATGAAAAGGGATTAAAAGGGAGGTCATCGGTGTGCGTTTCAACCCTTCTTAACATTTAACTTTTACATTTTGTGTCTGCACCTTGCTGAAATAGATGGGTGTGAGATTTGAATGAAATCCTATGGAGAGTATTATGATCTGCTTCAGTAGTCACAGTGCATGTTGAGAAGCATATTTCTATCAAGCATATTTCATTCATGCATCCCCAAACCATGTCAGTCCTTGACTAGTCAGATGATACACCTTTTTTTGTAAAACTCACTTGTTAACCACCACATATGCTTAACACTATATGAAGCGAATTTGTTTATCTTGGTCTCATTAGACCTCACAACATGGTTCCACTGATCCATATCCTTAGTATGTTCATCTCTCTTGAGACCTAGATAAACAAACTTGCTTTAGATGGTGTTACGCATGTGTGGTGTTAAACAAATGAGTTTTACAAAAAAGTGTATCATCTGGCATCTTTAATGTTGTCCTACGAAAAGATACTTTCACATTTGCAAAAATGTGAGGTGTGTACTCACTTCTGTGACATACTGTATGTCAATATGTCAAATTATGATGTGTTACGTTTTGTCCATGTGGGTATGAGTGTCGCTGTGTCTTCCTGCGTTAGTGTCTGCAGAGGGACTAGATAACACCCCAGTTCCTTATTATTTTACATTGATAAAGCTCCCGTGCACAGCATTGTAGTTTTTAAATGTACACATTTTAGTCATTGGCTATACAAGTGCTTCAGACACAGTGAAACCTGCACATATGGGTTTTGGGGTCAATGCCAGTTGTTATTGGCTAGGTGCATAAGGACCGTTTTAATGATTAATAGCATTGAAGTTCCCTAATATGAACGTCTGTCATCTCAATCTTTCAGGACCTGAAGTCCACCATAATGAAGGTGGCCTTGGCTTTCTTTGTGTTGCCCCTTATCACACTGCAAGGGCAAGGTAAGCTAAATTAATGTAGGCCTAATATTTAATAATTTTTAGGGCCTTGTCATTACTTATTTTAATATTATTTAAATATTAGTATCGAGTGTTTATTGTGCCGTCAGTAGATTATGATCAGACTTGTGTGTGTTTAAAATCTTTTTTATATCTTTTTGCTCCTTATCGTACTGGAAAGTTTACATTTCCGTGTGTGTGGGTGTGTGTTTGTGTGTGTGTGTGTGTGTGTGTGTGTGTGTGTGTGTGTGTGTGTGTGTGTGTGGGTGTGTGTTTGTGTGTGTGTGTGTGTATGTTGTAACGGCGCTAAGTCGGGCGCTGAAAAACAACAGGTTCAGGCGCCAGGCAGGCCTACAATCCTGCCACTTAATCAACAAGCTTCCGTCAGCGATATGAAATCATAACAAAATAAACAGACAATAAACCAAAGATTCAAGCCACACGTCTTTATCAACAACTCAAAACACAAAATCGTGCATCATTCAATAACAATTACCCATGACAAAAAACAAAACTAGCCGGCCAGTTATCAAAAACAATATAACTAAACCAGTCATCATCAGTGTGCGTGTATGAAGATGAAAAGAAAAAATATATCAGTGTTTGAACGATGTAGAGGAGCGGTGCTGGGTGTGTGTTTTGGAGGAGAAGCAGAGCGAGGAGGAGGTATGTGCGTGTGTGCATGTGTGTGTGTGTTTGTAGGAGAAGCAGAGCCAGAATCCACTGCAGCGTGGATGAGTTACTCAGAGGCCGTATTAATCCAACAGCAAGGAAATGGATTCGGACTCACAAGTTTTCTGGAGTGGCAGTCTATTTGTCTGTCCGGGAACCTTTGGGGCTACAACAGACCAGGCCAACGACTTCCCTTGGCGCTCACGCAGCTTTCGGAGTCTCCCCCAGAGTATACTTCCTTTGTGGTTCTTGGTTAATTTTTGCGCTAGTACTCTCACTCTGGTTCAGTCAATTTACAGGTTTCAGCTCAGGTGCTTTTCGGTGCTCTCCTCTCGAGAATGCTCAAAGATAGCATCTTAAAAGCGGGGCCAGCTTACAGCCACACCCCTCAATCAGCTCTCGTTGCAGGTGCAGCTCATCTTAAGACAGAGAACTGCTAAGTGGCCTCAATTATGTGTATGTGTGTTAGTGTGTGCAGTGTGCTACTGGGGGCATTGAAAACAATTAGTCTTGGAGACCAGGGTGGAAATGAATTCCGCCACAGTGTGTGTGTGTGTGTGTGTGTGTGTGTGTGCCAGTTTGCCTGTGTCTTCCTCTCTGTCTGTCCTATTCTGCATGTAGGGGGTCTGGCCTGCACTGGTGGCATTGCTGGGGTAGTGTGTGTGTGTGGGGGGGAGGGGGTTGTTGGGAGGTAAAGTGTTACAATGTTGTGTTGATTTGGTTCTAGTACTCTGAGTAAATACCACATTTTGTCCTGGGGTGGATTTCTTGTTGTTGCAAGTTATCAACTTACTAACTTACTTACTAAGCAGCATAATAAGTAAACGACTTACATGGATGCGATGCAATTTCCCATTGTGTGTGCATTTGTGTGTGTGTGTGTGTGTCGGTGTCGGTGTGTGAGTGTGCGTGTGTGTGTGTGTGTTTGAGTCTGGTGGCGGGGTTATGTGTGTGAGAGAGAGAGAGAGAGAGAGAGAGAGAGAGAGAGAGAGAGAGAGAGAGAGAGAGAGAGAGAGAGAGAGAGAGAGAGAGAGAGAGAGAGAGAGAGAGAGAGAGAGAGAGAGAGAGAGAGAGAGAGAGAGAGAGACAGAGAGACAGAGACACAGAGACACAGAGACACAGAGATGGAAAGATGGAGAGATGTTGAGACAGAACATAAGACCACCTACTGTGTCAGCCCTAACTAAATGGATGGTGTGTAACTGTGTTATATGTTTCAGGTGTGTATGGACAGGAGTGGAGCGTCTCTTACGAGCCTACAAGAGCCTGTGGTTATGTGGGGTCTACAGTGGTCCTCTCCTGCTTTTACACCTACCCCAGTGGCCAGAGATTCAGACAAGCTTACTGGACAAAACAAAATGATGGGTATTTTCCAGATCTTACAAGAGACCCAAACTATAGCAGCAGAATTCATGTAAACTGTCAGAGTACCAGTTGTAGTTTGCGCATAAACTCACTGACTGCATCAGACACAGGATACTATTACTGCAGGATAACCACATATACTGGTAAAGAGAAGTGGATTGGAAAACAAGGAGTTGAGCTGGATGTGAGAGGTAAGATGTGGTTTGTGTGTGTGTGTGTGTGTGTGTGGGGGGGGGGGGGGGTGGTGGTGTTGATTGACAAAGAGGGAGGAGGCGTACCACGATTTTTCTGTTAACTTGTAGTCATCTTCTTTTTTTCCTCACACTCAAGCCCGACCGGAGGGACCCTCAGTGACCATCTCCCCACCTGGTAAATTATATGAGGGCACAGCTGTGACTCTGACCTGCACCACACAGTCATACCATCCAGCAGTGACAAGCTACAGTTGGTACAAGACTGATCGCAAAATGACCCTGCAGCAAGGCCCAATGAAGACCTACACCATCAGCAGCATCACATCTGAATATAATGGGAAATATTTATGTGAGATTCCCTCTGAGTGTGGAACACTTTATTCAAATTCTGTGGAACTGCAGGTGGTCTGTAAGTGCCTTTCTTTTTACACCTCCTTCATTCAGTGTGTGCGTGCGTGCGTGCGTGCGTGCACTGGGGGGGGGGGGGGGGGGGGAATACATACTCACCAGCTTTGAGCACTAAAGTGTCAACTGAGTGTAATGTAATTCAATGTGAATATTTAGATGTCCCAAGGAACACCAAAGTTGTGGTGACAGCCTCTCATCAGATACATCAAGGAAGCAGAGTGACCCTGACCTGCAACACTGATGCAAACCCTCCACCACACACCTACCTGATATAGAGTAGAGTAGAGTAGAGTATCGTTTATTGATCCCAGGGGGAAATTAAGGTGTCAAGTAGCATACACACATAAATAAAGACATTGCCCACAAGACATAAAACATATATTTACACATAAAATAATCATATATAGCTTACTTACATATATAGCTTGTATACATTTTGCCAAGGCATCTCTCTCTCTTTCACACACACACACACACACACACACACACACACACACACACACACACACACACACACACACACACACACACACACACACACACACACACACACACACACACACACACACACACACACACACATAAAGTGTCAAGTGTCCACAGTGTTCACATAGCCTACATGTGCCTTAGCTAAGTGGCACATAGAAGCCAAGACAAACTGTCCATAAAGTGTCCCGGAGTGTAAGGCAGGAACAATGATAGGCCTACCACAAGAGGCAGGACCAGGGGAGCAGGATTTGGCTGGTTAGCTTCGCCGATTAGCAAGTCGCCATTTTCGCTTCGCTCATGATGATTGGTGGGTATGCGAGTTTAGTGTTGGGCGGTTGGGCAACTCTGTGCATCCAATGCCCGTCTTCCATATAGCTTTCTGTTCAACCGAAAGTCAGTCAGTAACGTGGCACGTAGGCCTAATAGGCTGAGTAAACTGTCGGCAGAAATAACTCCATTTTGGAAGCTGAAAACATTTGGCTGCGTGCGCACCGCTGCCTCAAAATCGTCCATGTTCTGTTCACTTGTACAGAAACTCGACAGGTGTTTTTTCCGAAATAAGATAACAGATGCTCACGCTAACTTCAGATATGCAGTGGGCACCACAGACACGGGCATTCCTGGCGATGTCATCAGTCAAGTCAGTAGGCCTAGTTTAATGTATTGTAACAACAAACATTTCCTATGCTTCTGGAGCAACCTCTTCCCTCTCGAAATAGCAAAACAAGTGTACTTTTCGGAATGTCTCTTTTTTATCAATGTACACGCTTCAGGACGGCAGGTCTTTTCTCTTTAGGGTCTGCACTGTCACCCAGAATCTTAAGGGCCATACACACACATCGCTGCTTCCTCACCTACTCGCATCTCTTTCATGGAATGTTCGCTGAAAGTTCTCGCGGCTTTAACTGCCAATGAACAGGCGAGAAGTACCAAACTCTGCCTTCCAATTGGTTACTCGCTTACTCGCCTCGCTCGAAGATAAAATATTTTCAACTCGGGATCCGCCCACATCGCATCGCTTGTACAGTACTCGCCTACTCTCCTGCTAGTCTCGCTGGAACACATTGACATTCTATTGAGTTCATTCGCTGAGCGAGTAACTAGCAGCGACGTGTGTGTACGGCCCTTTACCTTCAGCCAGATCCAACCTGAGAACCGTGGGCAGTATTACTGTCAAGCAGCCAGTGGGATTGGTTCACAGATCTCCTCTTTTGTATCTGTTGAGGTTTTATGTGAGTGTCTAGTGTGCTAGTGGTTGTTGATTACATTCTGTCAGTTAAATTGTCTATTTTGTGTGACAGCAATCACATGTACAGTATGTCACAGAAGTGAGTACCCCTCACATTAAAGAAATTTAACTTCGACACAATGATCAGTGACCTGTTAACAACATATATGTTATAACCACTTAAATTAGTTGTCCACTCGCAAAAAAAGAAAATAATACAGCCATTGACGTTTGACAACGTTTAACAAAAGTGAGTACACCCCAGGTTAATATCCTGTTGTGTCTAAGAAGGGGCTGTGTTGACCTGAGACGTCTCGAAATGAAAAAGGATCAAAAGTGAGGTCATCTGTGTGTGTTCTGTCAGTTAAATTGTCTGTTTATTTTGTTTGACAGCAATCATGTGTTTATACAGTTCTTTGTTTCTGTCCTGATAACATAAAGAACAAAGAAGTGGTCCTTACTGTTAATTTTTTTGTGTTTAGATGGCCCAAGGAACACCAAGGTTTTGGTGGATCCCCCTGGTCAGATATATGAGGTAAGCAGAGTGACCCTGACATGCAGCACTGATGCCAACCCTCCTGTGGACGCCTACAGCTGGTACAAGGCAGAGACGACAATACCACAAGAGATAGGAAAGATTCTTACCTTCACCAATGTCCAACCTGAGAACTGTGGGCAGTATATCTGTAGAGCAGTGAACACGATTGGTCACCAGGACTCCTCTGCAGTGCCTGTCAAGGTTTCATGTGAGTTTAAATTAGAGTTGATTACATTCAATGGACTATTTTGGGCTGCAGCAATCTCACCTACAGTATATACACTATTTCATTGTTCCCTGATAAATTAAGACCACAGAACAGCCAATTTGGTCATTACTGTTAATTATAGTTTTTGGTGTGTTTAGATCGTCCAAAAAACACCAAGGTCATGGTGGATCCCGCTGGTCAGATACGTGAGGGGAGCAGAGTGACTCTGACCTGCAGCACTGATGCCAACCCTCCAGCTCACACCTACAGATGGTACAAGAGAGGAGAATCTACACCGCTGCAGACAGAGAAGATCCTGACCTTCAACAATATCCAGTCTGAGAAGAGCGGAAATTATTACTGTCGAGCAGTGAACCTGCTTGGTCACCTGGACTCCCCAGTGGTGTCAGTCCAGGTTTCATGTGAGTTTAAATAGAGTTGATTACAGTGTTTGACAGTTATTTTTCACAATTGTTTATTTGTTTTATGCAAATGTTTGAGTTGCCATATGGTTTATTAACATGTTTCCTTGCAGATAAACCAAAGAAGACAGCCATTGTGAATTCAAAACCGGGAGTCATTCACAAAGGAGGATCAGTGACACTGACCTGCAGCAGTGATGCCAACCCACCTGTGGAGAGCTACACCTGGTTTAAGGTGAACGAGTCCACTCCAGTAGGATCAGAACAGCAGCTCACCATCTCCAACATCAGACCTGAGGATGCAGGACAGTACTACTGTGAGGCCAGGAATGAATATGGAGCTGAGAACTCATCTGCTTTGTCCATCACAGCTGAAGGTATCAGTGCATCTATATGTCTTTTCTGTGAAGGTTTGTTTTACTGTGAGAGCGCAGAACCAAACAACTAAATACAACTGCATGCTTGCTGCAGGATGTTTGTGAGATAAGGTGGATTGCATAGAAATAGATTGAAATTTCCGATGGAAAGTTTCTATGCGTTTCAGTGAGGTGTTGAATGCTCTTCCCAGCTCATTGATGTCTCATTAATTCCTTTAGCTGGACAGAGCCATGTAATGGGTGCCATTGTGGTTATTGCAGTGTGTGTAGTGCTATGTCTATGCCTACTGGGTATGATTCTCTTTGTCAGGTGAGAATATTTCATTTACAAGCAATAAAACCAATATAACAAACACATATTTGGTGGAACAGCACAGTCAACAATTACAACGTCTTTTTCATGTGTTTTTAGTTGCTTTGTTAAACGCAGGAAAGAAGGGGGCATGCAATCAGGACAAGATCAGGTAAGAGATACAGTGTTAGTATGTGCTAAAACTGAATGTCATTCTTTTTTTCTTTTTTTGGAAATCGCGGAGCGTATCAAACTGTGGGGCAAATATCGTGATACAAACCGAATTGTGAGTAGGCTTGAAAGCCAGGGCTTGAAAACGAAATTATTTTTCAAATGTTCCGAAGGGTTCAGGCAAGTTTCAGTTTAACGTTTTCATTCTTGCAATTGTTCCGCCACAAAAATATCGTTCCTGAACCGGTTCGGAACGAAAAATAATGTTCGTTCTTAACGTTCCGGCAGTGTTTAACGGGCCTATTAAGTCTATTTTTTGTGAACTTTACCTTAGAATAGACGTACTCATTATTTCCCCTTCATTTACACGTAGCTATGCCCAAAAATCAGGGACGTGCACAGGAATTTCAAAGGGCAGTTGCTCTAACCTGAAGAAAGGGCACCCCCCCCCCCCAAAAAAAAAAAAAAAACCCATCAACAATGAGCGGCCTTCAGAATTTTTAGGAAACTGCACCATGGGTATTATTATTTTTAGTAGTAGTAGTAGAAGTAGTATATTATTGTCATAATTATTAATATTTTTATATCCCCGAAACGCGGAGCGTCGGGGATGTAATGGTTTTGCATGCACTGCCGCCGCCGCCGCTGCGTCCGCCGCCGCCGCCGCGTAAGGTCTTTCGTGTTAACGCGATAACTTTTGAACGGATGTTTGGATTTGTCCCAGATTTGGTGTGTGAATGCTCTGGGGCAGGTTCATGAACTGATTCGAGTTTGGAGGTCAACAATTTCAAGATGGCCGAATTCAAGATGGCCGAATTTTTGTTTTGCCCATTACTTCTGACCGGGTGGATGGATTTGTCCCAGATTTGGTGTGTGAATGCTCTAGGGTGGGTTCATGAACTGATTACAGTTTGGAGGTTAACACTTTCAAGATGGCCGAATTCAAGATGGCCGAATTTTTGTTTGGTCCATAACTTCTGACCGGGTGGATGGATTTGTCCCAGATTTGGTGTGTGAATGTTCTAGGGTAGGTTCATGAACTGATTCGAGTTTGGAGGTCAACACTTTAAAAATGGTGGAATTTTTGTTTGGCCCATAACTTCTGACTGGGTGGATTGATTTGCCCGGTAACTGCTTCATTTCATGGTTCACCATTTCAGTGAATCTACCATATCAGGTAGGCCTACAGTGTAATAACCAGTGTAACAATATTTAATACCATGTAATACTAGTGTAATACCAGTGTAAAAATAGGCAATACCAGGTACAGTGTAATAACCAGAGTAACAATATGTAATACCATGTAATACTAGTGTAATACCAGTGTACAAATATGCAATACCATGTAATACCACTTACACACAAATAGCCTACATGATATAAGTACAAAATTGGTACATGGTGTCACACTGGTATGACGTGGTATTAAATATTGTTACACTGGTTATTACACTGTGCCTAATGTGGTATATCCACTGTAATAGTGAACCATTAAAACAGTGTTACCATTTGCCCCATTTTTTCCTTCATTTTCACAATAGTCATTTGGTTTTAAGCCTATGCACGTCATTGATCTATGTATAGATATTAAATATATTTATTTTATATTTTGTATTTAGGCCTATCATAAACGTTCATGAAAAGGTGGACGGGAGTGGTATGAATGATGGGGGACTGGAAGCGTCGCGTTTCGGGGATATACCTTAAGCAGTCGAAGGCGACTGCACAGGCAGTCTAGTTATTGTATAGTATCCTGAATATGCGTACCATATGATATAACATGCTAGTTTTTAAACATGTAGGCCTACCTATTAATCATATCAGAGATGATCAGCCTTATGCCCACCTGCCCTAAATGTCTCCTGATCCACATTTCCTCATGTGTGGTATGTGGCTGCCCCTAAATTAAATTAAATTATGAGAAAAAGCCTTGATAGTTTTTAAACCTGTATCAGTCACAGAGATTATCAGTCTTATGCCTACCTGCCCTATGTGCAGAGGTCTGTGGCTCTGAGTCATCCTCATCTTAAATGAAATGAAATGATGAGTAAATTAATAGGCTAAATATGAGGATGCTTAATCAATTGACCCACTGTCATCTTTATAATCCTTGTAGCAGCCAAAGTAGACTTTAAGTTATAATAAATAGAAATAGTTAAAATTGTTAAAAAGATCATTTAATTTGAATTTGAAATTTAATTAATAGGCATATTCCATGATTAAAATGATGAATATTATATAGGAAAGCTAAAACAATAAGAATTCACAGGTTTAGGTCATTTGTTGGGTCTTTTGTAGCCTATATTAAAAATGTGTACTGTCGCTTTAAGAATGGACGAGCCGGCTTTCATTTCAGATCGCAAAGAACCGTGGCGTGGGAGCACCAGTTCTTATATGTTGCTCTGAAGCTCCGAGCTTCTCGCAGACTTTATAACCTTTTATTTTCATTACAGATATTTTAGTTAGTTCATGTACATTTTGTAGGCCTATGTCTTGAGAAGAACAGTAAACGTCAGTTATCACGTGGAGTGGATTTATTTCAATTACATGGACATTGACAGTGGAAACAGTAGCCTATCTTTGGGTCGGAGAATAGGCTATATCAGCGTAAGAAAACGCACTTTCCTAGCGGTCTCACCAAGATCAAACCTCTACAATCCTAAAAAAGATTCTCTGCCTCACCTGCACCTGTTCATTTTTTTCGCAGCCAACTCTGCAGAGATAGTGCTTCCTTTAGCTAGTCTACCCCCTTAAGTTCTCTCTTGCTTGATAAAACGACATGTCATCTGCATGTTTCTTAGTTGGGTTAGCCTTCCACAAAACAACCTGAGCCATGTAAAACGTTGACTGCAAGCAAGCTAGCTGGCTGTCGTATTCCCCCAATATCTGAACGTGGCACACCCCGGCTGTCAGATTATTTAGGATCAAACGTCCTAAACTCGAGATCGGCTTTAAGAGACATTAATTGTGATCATGTAGTTTAATACTGTGTAGTCTGCTGTGTTTCCAGCTCACCTCAGGCCGTCAGGGCAGTCGCTCTACTCTCACGACATCTTCGACATATTTTGCGTCTCTGCCCTGGTCGCATGCTTGTTCCCCCCTCCCTCCCATGTAGAGCTGCGCGTGCCCCCCGCATCGCGCATGCTGCCCCTCCCTTTGCCTATCTCGAGGTGCAGGTGAATCTGAATTTGAAAACTTAATTTAGGAAGCTTCAATCAAAAATACGAATTGCAAAGCAAATCAGTTGAAACATGAAATCTTAGCCTATTTTTCCGAGGCATAGCCTATCTACAGCTGGCTGTCGGGTTTTTTTGCTACCTAAACGTGGCGCTGGCTGGCTGTCAGATGTAGGCCTATGATAACTAAAAGTTCTAAACTCAACATTGTATTAGAGAGGTTGATTGTGAGCATATTTTGTACCCTAATATGTAGACTGTGTGTAGGGCTCTAGCCGACACCCAGGCATCTTCAAAATCTTTCGTGTGTCTTATAGGCGCTCAAGGGCCTGTCGCGTGCCTTCTCCCTCCCCACCGGAGTTGTTGCGTAGCCTACCTACCTCACATCGCTCGTGCCCATTGGGTCATTCCAGCTGGTTGTTGAGATACAGAGGTCCAAAGATGGGAAAAAATGAATTTGCACCACTGTTTGGAGCAATATTTCCAATCTATGACACTAGTTAGGAACTTTCTGTTTGTTTTTTCTGAAAGAGGATGTTTTTTTTAACAACATATACAAAAATTGGGATGGTGTTTTGCCTCATTCTTTTTATAACGGACTTCAAAATCTCAATTGGCTACAATTACTTGAAGCTATGAGGACCATGTCACCAACCGACTCAAATCCATGGCTCTCCAACTCTCAAATCCATGGCTCTGATGTCACCTTAATAGTGAAAACAAGATGGCTACCCTGTGAATGACAAAGCAAATTCTAGGGAAACCATAACACTTGTAAATGAATTGATTGATGCCACACAGCAAGAATAGCACATTGCACATGGCTTTGATAGACATTAATTATTTTAATTGTAAAATCATAATAATCATCATCATCATGATTTTAGTAGTAGTAGTAGTAGTAGTAGTAGTAGTAGTGGTAGTGGTAGCGGTAGTAGTAGTCTTGGAATAAAGTGATGAAATAGGAGAGGATTAAAGAATTGTAGCACTCTTGTTTGCAACAAGGACTCCCATCCTAACTAGTCTTTCAATCAGCACCTGTAACTTTATATTTGCTATGAAGCTTGTGTCTTACTCGTTAAGTTATCAGCTGTATTGCAAAATAACTTAATCATACTGGCTAGAGATTCCCTCAGACTATTTTGACAGCATGGTCCTGGAGTTTTAGTTAGAAGAGTTTGCTTGAATGCAGAATTCAACATCAGGTCAATATTGAAGACACAGAAGTTCATATTGGCACCAGACAACCATGTGGTCCTTGTCACATTGTTGCGATCTAATTCAGCTGCTTGCATCATTGTGATATTATACCACTGCAATGCTGACAAGTGGATTGCAGGATTGCAGCAGTGATTACACCAATCATGGATTGGACACTTGTAGACAATATTCATTACTTGTAAAGTTCATCATCACATTGATCCAGGTGAAGTGATGGAAGCCGAAAGGAAGCTTTGCAGCATGCAAAAGTGTTCAGATATGGTGGTGGATTGGGGGCGGGGCACAGTTCTACAGTCAGGGTACCTCTGTCGTGGTGACTGTTGGCGGGGGTGGGACTGTTTTATGGTCGCATAGGAAAGTAAAAGTTGATTAGAGATGACACATAGGAGGAGACAGTTTGTAAAGAGGTATCCTGATTGTAGAACTTCCCGCCCCCCATCATCCACCCCTGACCGAAGTGCCCTGAGCATGGTGCTGCTATCCTTACTGAAATCAATACATATGTTGTCATTGTCTGTCAAGGTTCCTATTTCGTTGTACCTATACAATGACAACAAAGTTTCATTCAAAGTTTCATTCAGGTGTTCCTCATTGAATTGCCACTGACAGATGGTTGCACACAACAATATGAATGCAGATACCTAATGCACCATCAATGACAATGGCAAGCTACCTTATAAAGTCAACTCATAAGATGCAGCTAGTGATTGAAAGTTAAGTGTGTATAAAATCATTTGTCACAGGCCAGAGCATTTAAAGTTCCTGACTTGTTCAATACATTTCTTTTTTTTCTTCAAATATTAAATCACCATCAAGGAAGTCAAGGTTGCATCAAGGAAATCATATCAACACCTTGTTTTATTTCCAGAGGTTGTTTTTTTATGACTTCTCTCAAAATGGTACTTCTCTCAACCATCTTGAATTTATTGCTAATGTAGCGCCAGTGAGAACATGTTGCGTAGTCACTTGATCATCTGGCCGATAGTACACTTAAAAAGATGAGGCCAGAATCCCTGAAAAAAAAATCAGAAATACTGAGCTGAACAAACAGCTTTGCCTGGGCCCGGGATAAAGTCGTCTGAAGAGACCCCTTCCCAATACATGCAATGTAATGAGTACCCAATCTTGATTCCCCCATGTCCTTGGCCCAGAACAGTTCACCACTTCCGCTTCCCTCTGCACTATTTGATCACAGGCTTATGTCACACCGCAATGCGCTTTACGATCATTAAAAGGAATGAGGCAAAACACCATTCTATTTTTTTGCTATGTTGTTAATAAAAATATCCTCTTACAGACACAACAAAAAACAAGTTCACAGCTGGTGTCATACTTTGGAGGTATTGCTCTAAAAAATGGTGGGTTTTTTTTTCATGACGCCACTTTGGATGGATTTGAGGGATGCATGCCACACTGCATTGAGATTTGAAAAGACATTATACAAATAAAGGGGCAAAACACCATCCCAATTTTTAGATATGTTGTTAATAAGAATATCCTCTTCGAGAAACAACAAACAGCAAGTTCACAACCGCTGTCATATATTGGAAATATTGCTCCAAACAATGGTGTTTTGTTTCCTTCCCTTGATGCTGACTTCCTGGAACTATTTTGGAACTATGCCATTGGCTCCATGAGCCGCCATCTTTGTGTGAAAATGGAACACAAAAATCAAGGGGATTGGCCACCTTCTTAGGATGGAATTGAGGGTTAAGTCAGATATACTGAAATACTGAGCTGAACAAGTATAAAATCACCTATTTGGTATCAGAGATTTTAGGTTTTAGTGTACACTGACTTGGCTATTCATTTTAGGTGTAGTAAACCCATTTTTTTCCTAAGGTAACAGGGCTCCTAAGGTACACCTGCATGTCACACAGGAATGAGTTTTTAAAATTCATTATAAAAATAATGGGGCAAAACACCATCCCAAATTTTAGATATGTTATGAATAATAATATTATCTTTCAGAGACACCAAACAGCAAGTTCACAACTGGTGTCATAGATTGGGAATATTGCTCCAAATAATGGAATAAATTAGTTTTTGCCCATTTTTGGACCTCTGCATCTCAACAACCATTGGACCCTTCTATCAAATATGATGTGATGTGAAGGTCATGGCACATATCTGACCATGTACCAAGGATGAACCTTGAATTTTGAAATTTGAGGTTTTTATGGACATCTGAAAACCCTTGCAATTTTAATTTCAAAGAAAAGTAGAGGGCCAGTATTAAGGTGTAATTTGACATACAGTGCTGCAAATTGTAATGTATGCTCATCAGGTCTATGACTCTAAGCCCTGAAAAAATAATGGACCTACCACAAATAGTTTTGGAGATAATTAGTCTGAATATGGTCACTCAGGCAGTGACGCCAAATCAGGGGGAGGGGGTAATAATAATAATAATAATAATTGTATTTGTATAGCACTGTGTCATACAAGGCATGTAACTCAAAGTGCTTAACAAATGGGAAAAAACATTGTTAGAGATAGAATTAAAAGGAGAGGAGAGATAGATTTAAAAGGAGAGGTATAGAGGAGAGGCAGAAAAAGCAGGAAGGCAGAGGAAGAAGAGATAGACAGAGAATGTAGAGTCATAAGGTCAACGTAGGTTAGGACCAGGATTCTTAGATGTGTAAGGTCCATAGTGGCTGGGCCTATCATAAGTCATAGATAGTCACACAGAGATTGGGCGCTCAGGTGCGGCCCCTGGTGGCGTCAGGGGTGAGGAAAAACTCCCTTTCGCTTGATTCATAGTTTGTGAGGGGGAAAAAAAGCTCAGTGAGGTCTGAGAAAAAAGACCCCCTGTAGTCAGGAAGAAACTTCAGGCAGAGACCAGCGGCCACCTAGGGGGGCCTAGGTGGCCGCTGTCCTTATTTACAGATTTTTTGTGGAAAAAGTATGAACAGCTGAAATCTGCAATGGTGGATATGTTCTATTGGATGTTGAAGCCATCACATATATTTTTTTCAAGCAAATCCGAGGGGGTCGAGTGGGGACCATTTGCTGATTCCAGCTGGAATGACCCCATTCTCGACGGGTCTGATGAATTTGTATGACTGACTTAAGTCTTTATTGTACAAAACTTCAATCAAAATTATGAATTATAAAGAAATCAAATGATATTGAAATATGAAATTATAATTGCCATATTATTTTCCCCTCCCTTGGAAGGGCAATATCAGCCAATGTGGGCAAAAGGGCCGTTGCTCGGGCACCGTGGGCAACTATGCTCTGCACGTGCCTGCCAAAAATAATAACACACCCATCCCATAGCCTGGTTACAGATTTACTAACCTATGCTGCGTCCCATTACTACCATTTCCACTCGAGTGAAAGAACACACTGCCCAGAATGCTGTACGAACCAAAAGCAAAAACAAAAGAACATGACGTCCTAGCAGAGAGAACAGCGAACTCACTACTTGGAAATAGATGGTCACTATATGAATATTATTCGAAAATAAAAAGCAAAACATATGAAAATAGACTATAAAAACAAAATAAAAACCCCTAACTGAAAAAAACATCGCGTTTAGTTCGCTGGTTCGCCTACACTAGTGTTCGTTAGTTAGCTTAGCACAATTAGCGGTAGCTAACGGTTGCTATGGACAGCTAAGGTTTACTTTGGAAAAGTTTGCTTCTGCCAAATAATTAGAAGCATTTAACATGAAATGACTCCCAAAGTTGTGGATTAAAGTCCACATTGTGAGCAAGATCTCCTCACTTCAGAGCAGTGTTGACAATAGAGTTCGCTAATTAGCTTGGCTCTAGCTTTTGGAACTGATGGCAGTGGTATTGGCTAATAGCTTACCTTGCATTTGAGAATTCAGATGCAGATATGAAATCACTCACGAATAAATGCAGATTATATTCCATGTTTACAAAAATGCCAACAAATGCAGATTTACAGTGTGATTGTGAACTATGTAAGGGTTAACGTTCGGCGAGAAGGTCGCTACCGTGGAATAGCAGCACGACAGAGAGAATCTTTAGACCCCGACGCGGAGCGGAAGTGCTGCTATTCCACAAAGCGACCGACTCGCCGAAAGTTAACCCGCTTATTATATGGATATACTTAAATGATTCACACATGGCGGGGACATTTCTTTAGGCCTATTTAATGTTAAGATTGTTGCTGCGCAAAACAAAACAGTGCCGTTGTGGAACACCGCAAGGCAACAGCTAGGTAGCCAGGACAACAGGTGTTGTCTATCACAGCAGCTGATTAGAGTCTTGTTGAAAAGTCGCTTTAGCAGTGAAAAGTCTTGTTGCCATTGACAGCGGTCTGTTATAGACCAACCCGTCCGTTATCGAAAAATAACAGACGTGCGAACGTTGGGGAGCCCCGTTGAAATGAATGGAGCATTCGACCGATGACGTCACAACCATATAATAATTATGGATAAATGCAGTGTCTTGTCCGTCCCTGTAGGGGCACAACACAAGTGACTCCTTCCCTGGCTGTGGAAGTGGAAGTGGTAGTAATGGGACGCAGCTTAAATAGTCTCCTGACATAGGATATGCTTTTGTGAAATTTTATTTGTTTTAAATATATAGAGAGAACGAAAAAAAACGTTATAAACCGGTTTGTGGATTTCAGAATAACGTTTCTGTTCCAGAACAGTTCAATACAATTTTGTTTTCGGTGCTGTTTCCGTTCCTCGTAAAATTCTGTGCGTTTTCGGTTTTCGTTTTCGTTCTTTGAACCGGTTTGGAGCCCTGACTGTATCTTTACAGCCCTAGTGATAAGGATCACTTTGCATAACTTGGAATGATATTCGTAGATTGTTGACAATTTTTTATGTAATCAGTTCCATATTTGAACGTCTAGGATCTCTGAAAAGGCTGCACATAAATAACGCTGTGACATTGTGTACCTAGAAGTCCAGAGTAGTTTGGGCAATAAAACCATACAAAAAAAATGGCTGTAATTCTCCTTTAAGAATATTTAGTATTCTCACAATTGTGATGCTTTGCTTTACTTTAATATTTTACAGAGAGGAAGTGGTCAAACTAATGTGATCAACTTGAACTCCAACACAATTCACCCTGACCCAGTCTACCAGAACCTGAACCCCAACACCACCCAACCTGATGCAGTCTACCAGAGCCTGAACCCCAACACCACCCAACCTGATGCAGTCTACCAGAGCCTAAACCCCAACACCACCCAACCTGATGCAGACTACCAGAGCCTGAACCCCAACACCACCCGACCTGATGCAGTCTATGAGAGTCTGAACTCAAACACCATCCAACCTGATGCTGTCTACCAGAGCCTGAATCCCAACACCACCAAACCAGATACAATTTAGCAATTTAGCCTGAACCCCAACACCACCCAGCATGAGCCTATACCAACTATTAAACCGACTGCGTCAAAGAATGTGCATCTTAATGTTAAATTCTTCTCTACACTTTTGGAAAACGTTTTTTTTTTTTCAGTGAAGACATGTTGGCTTTCACAGCTTTAATATTCAGACAGGATAGTGAGAGACAGACAAACAAGAGAGATGATGAAAGATCAGGAAATTACCCCATCTTGGATTCGAACTTGAGTCCCCAGATGTATGATACAGTGCCTTTGCCCAGTGAGCCATGACAGCCCACCATATTATGCTTTTGTCCACTGCATCCTTTATCATATGCATGTTTTATTCCATACTCATCCCTGAGTAACAGTTTTTATTCCTATTTGTAATCACAGAGTTACTTAAATATTGCTTTAGGAAATGTCTTGTATTTTGATTACTTGGTGCATGGTATATTATGCTGTTTGGAGTGTTTTGTCATATATTTAACCCTCCAGTGCTTGGTATAAATATTGGCTTGACATTTTAAGTTATTCCTGAAAATATGGACATATGTTCATCACCAAGTCTCACACCACTTTGCTTGATTCCTTTTGATCAAACAGCAATTTTTTATGTTTAGGGCATACCTGTTGCATGTTGAAAGAGTCATCTAGATATACAGCTTTCGCTAAGCCTAAATGTCAATAAAGTTATGCAGCAGCTAAGGGGTGCTTTTGAGTCACATGACACTTTTTGACACCAAGGGCATAGCATTTTTCAAAAACAGAGTGGTCTGGATCGGATGAGACTCCATAACATCTATCAATGTCACATTATGTGTCATGCAATCTTGCTTTTTAATTTATCTATTCATTTTTTTATTTAGTCCATCTGACTGTGTGTTGCAGTTACAGTAGGGGAGATGATGGATCATGCTATCTCAGACAGTTTGTGTAAATTGATTTTCATGTGTGTTGTGCTGTTTGTGCTGTGTTTTATAATAGTAACTCTATTTTTACCTTTTTGTGTTTGGCATAAATATTGGCTTGACCTATAGGGCTATTTCTGAAAATACAGAAATATGCTGATATCTATCGATGTCAAATGCTGTAGGCCTTTGCAACCCCTTTTGTGGTTTATCTGATTTTTTACAACTTGTTTTACGCATTAAACTAAGACAGGACGTCAATCTGACTGCTTGTTTCAATTAACATTCTTTTTCGTAGTTTTGTAATAGGAGCCGACTTTTTTTACCCTGGAGTGTCTGTAGTATATATTGGCTTCACCTGTTAGGCTATGACTAAACATATATAATACTGAAACATGGAAACGTGACGTCCACCAGTACGACATGTGTGCATGTTCAGGCTCCTTTACTGAAACATGGAAACGTGACGTCCACCAGTACCACATGTGTGCATGTTCAGGCTCCTTTACTGAAACATGTAAACGTCCACCAGTGCCACGTGTATACATATATGCTCATTTTGTGTTTCATCTGATCGTGTATAAATGGTTTTATGAATAAATCAAAGATAGGAGGTCAATCTCACTGTGCAGTTGTTCCTCACTGTTCAATTGCAGGAGATAATCCTATGACTCATGTTTTCTCTTCATGTAGGTAAACAAGTCTCTTTATAGCTTTTTAATTGTTAAATTCCACCATTGCTGTGGTCACACAGATGTTTCGGCTACAAGAGCTTTCATCGATTCATGTCTGTCTGACTCCTGCAATGGCTGAATATAAAAAGGAAAGAGAAATAGTGTGATCTATGCTCTACACTGTACTTGTTACTTGTCCCTTCAGAGACACACCAACATGAGAGAGCACAGTCTTTGTAAAATAATGTAGGCTATTTCATGTGTGTATTTCACCAACAAATTCCTTCAAAAATGTCTTCTGTTCATCTCAAAAGAGTCAATATAGTCCATAATCTGTCCTGTGACTCCTAAATGTGAGCCGCCATTGAAACAATAAATGCACCAATTTTTCCTTGAGATACTAGGTGCATACTACTTTAATGTGCTCGATCGACATAGAAAAAGCATGTGAGCGAGAACTTTGCTGTCACAATGTGGGTGGTATTAAACACAGTGCATTTAAAGTCCGCCACAAATGTGCAGGAGACGATGAGCTCGCACCAGTTTGATGTACTAGCAATCCAAGTGTGGGGGGACAGGTGGGGAGGAGGAGCTGGACTGGGGTGCAGTGCAAACTTGTGTAGGGGTGTGAGACAAGGCACACATACATACGTGAGTGAACTGTTGCCCAACCAGCTCATGACCGCATGACCTCGAAGGCGGTATGTAGACCCTTGCAGACGATCATCAAGGGTCATACTGTATGCAGTTTAGAAGGTATGCATCAGAAACCGGACTGTAAAATGAGGAGTGTTTGGGGTTTACAATGTGGTGTTTTTATTTTACAACCAAAATGTTTGTGGATATGTAAAGAGTATATAGACTTATTTTTGTACAATATAGAATGTTTTCGAGATGATTGATGCTCACCTGAGTTGGTTTCGACCATGACCTTGAAATTGGTCTGCAAACCTTTCACGGTTGTGACGTGAGCCATAGCAGGCCTACGGTTCACTTACGGAGAAAATGTTACTTTGTGACTGAACTCCATGATTGATTTATTTAAGTCACGTTTTGTCATTTGTTTGCAAGCAATAGCTTATTTATGATCATTATGTCCAGAGTTTTTTTTCCTTTTGGTTTTCTCTGGACTGAAGTTTCTGGTAATAAATAAATTAACCCAGCTCGGAACGTCATCGTTTGCCTTGCCTTGCCATCGTTTGCCTCGTCCTGCCCTCCTAACCGTCAGTTTAGTGTGTGTGTGTGTGTGTGTGTGTGTGTGTGTGTGTGTGTGTGTGTGTGTGTGTGTGTGTGTGTGTGTGTGTGTGTGTGTGTGTGTGAGTTCATTTAGGTGTGGTCAGTTTAGTGTGTGTGTGTGTGTGTGTGTGTGTGTGTGTGTGTGTGTGTGTGTGTGTGTGTGTGTGTGTGTGTGTGTGTGTGTGTGTGTAGTGTGTGTGTGTGTGTCTGGGTAAATGGTCCATCGACATTAGACGGTGGTTAGCTGACACACTTTACCATGATGACTTTCATTTCCTCAAAAATGCTATGTCCCTCTGCCTGTTGGTTTGTGTGTCTGTCTATCTATCATCTGTCTGTCTGTCTGTCTGTCTGTCTGTCTGTCTGTCTGTCTCTGTCTCTCTTTCTGTATCTCTCTCTCTCTCAATTCACATAACTGCGTAGGCCTACACTCAGCCTTCATACAGTTTACAAGGCTGATTGTGCTATTGCATCTGAAGTATTTCATGAACCTCATTTGTCAATCAAATCATCGTCTGAACACGGAAACTCTTGAGCTTACAACTGTCTGCGACTGTCTTGGTAAGCCCCTGTGTGAATGGTCCTGTCCAACTACAATACAACAGTTAAAATTGGTAGTTTAGTCTTGTTGTAATACAGTAATTTGACAATGCAGGTTAATGCAGGTCAGAATGTGAAATACTGCCACCTTGTGGTGCTATGTATGCTCCGTGTTTCAGTTCAATAAATGCTCGTGAAACTTCAATAGGTTATGGGCCCAGTCGGTCCCAGTCAGTTCTAGTAAATAGCTTAAAACAGTGGTTTTACACGGATTCTGTGTGGAGTACTCGGTGTTGTGTGATTCACAATGGAGGACAGACTGTTTATCGACAAGCTAAGTGGACCAGACAACTGGGCTACGTGGAAATTCCAGATCGAGCATCTGCTGAAAGCTAAAAGTCTATGGGGCATGGTAATGGAGACGGAAACATTAGCACAGGATGCTAACGCAGCTGCACGAGCCGAATTCGCTAGGAAGAAAGAAAAAGCGTTTTCAATGTTGGTGCTTAATGTAAGTACATCTCAACTGTACCTGATTACAAGTTGCCAGTCACCTAAAGAAGCGTGGGATACGCTGAAGGGACATTTTGAGAGAGACACTCTGGCAAATAAATTGTTTCTAAAGAAGAAGTACTTCAGGTGTGAAATGAAGGAAGGAGAAACGATAACCGAGCATTTGAAGCGCATGAAAGAATTAACAGATCAGCTCAGTGCTATTGGTGCTGTAATTGAGGAGGAGGATCAGATTGTGACATTGCTAGGTAGTCTTCCACCCAGCTATGCAACAATTGTCACTGCCCTGGAGACAAAGATGGACAGTTTGACTCTTCAATTCGTGCAGCAGTCATTAGTAAATGAGGAACAAAAGCGAGTGCAGGCAAACGGCAGTACCAGTGTTGCGCCACCAGGTGCCGCCTCTGCGATGCAAACTCAAGTGCGTGGGGATCCACAGCCTGAGGGAATCGACAGATCCAAGTGGAAATGTTTTAAATGTGGGAAAGAGGGACATCTGAAACGAAATTGTCCAAAGTTAAAAAATAAAAATCAAACCCACAAGGCTAAACAAATGACATGTGAGGATAATGAAAATTCTGAAAGTGCAAACGAAAGTGCATTTGTTGTCAGAGAAAATCAGAATGAAAAAGTGAAACAGGTCGAATGGCTAATCGACTCTGGAGCGTCAAAACACATGACATGCTCAAAAGAAATACTGCAGGATTACCAGGAATTCACAAAGCCACAGTCAGTGAAACTGGGCGATGGCAGAGTAGTCGATGCACAAGGACTCGGCACTGTAAAAATGAAAATGACTTTCAAAGTGAGTGATGTCAAAGATGTCACAATGTACGATGTGCTGTATGTTCCCAAGTTGTCAGGGAATCTTTTCTCAGTGGGAGCTGCTGTGAAAAAAGGGAATACTGTGCAGTTCAAGAAGGCCCGGTGCTACATTCGTGGAAAAGATGGAGATCTTCTCGGGATGGGAACACAACGATCCGATGGACTATACCAGTTGGATGTGGAGGGGAGTACGCCTGTCCCTCATACAGCAGGAAGTGCATCAGTTGCAGCCAGCCTATGGCATCAAAGACTGGGCCACACTACCATGCTGAAGGAGCTAAAACCTCTGGTGAGTGGAATGGACTTTTCTGCTGAAAAAGAGAACTCCTTCTGTGAAGCGTGCGTGGAGGGCAAGCTGGCTAGGAAGCCATTCAAGTCAGTGGGAGCAATACGCTCAAAGCGAAAACTGCAGCTGATTCATAGTGACGTCTGTGGTCCCATGCAGACTGAATCCATAGGAGGGTCAAAGTATTTCGTGACATTCATTGATGATTACTCAAGATGCTGCAAAGTATACTTCATGAGGCAGAAAAGTGAAGTGCTCAGCAAGTTCAAGGAGTTCGAGAGAACATTCTCCAATGAGTGTGGACAAAGAGTTGCAAGACTGAGAACAGACAACGGTGGGGAATACACGTCGAAAGAATTCCAGGAATATCTGAAAGCTCAAGGCATCCACCATGAAATGTCTGTACCCCATACACCACAGCAAAACGGTGTAGCTGAAAGAAAAAATCGGACTTTAGTTGAAGCAGCAAGGAGTATGCTGTCTCATGCAAAGCTGTCAAACATGTATTGGGCAGAGGCTGTGGCAACAGCAGCCTACGTGCAGAACAGGTTGCCCACATCACTTCTAAAGCAACAGACCCCATACCAGAGATGGAGTGGCAAAAAGCCGAACATCAGTCACATGAGAGTTTTTGGCTGTGTGGCATATGCACATGTTCCAGAAGTAGAGAGGAGAAAGCTGGACAAGAAAGCGGTGAAGCTTCGCTTCGTGGGATATGCCAACAATGCAAAGGGCTATCGTCTGTGGGATGAGGAGAAAAGGAGAATTCTGATTCGCCGGGACGTCATCTTCAATGAGACCGACTTCGACTGGAAACAGGAAGTGGAAGTGTCTTGTTCAGACAGTGATGCTGGCAGTGGTCCTGATGAGAGAGGAGCATCAGTCAACGATGACACACCAGTCAATGAAGCTCCGAGAGAGTGCGGCAGAGTCAGAAAGCCCCCAACAAGGTATGGCTATGATGAATATGCAGACACAGTGACTGTTGAACATTATGCAAATGTCTGTAGTGTAAATGAGCCAAGTACACTGAAGGAAGCAATGATGAGCTCTAATGCTAAGGAATGGAAGGAAGCAGCTGATTTGGAGTACGAGTCCCTGCTTGAAAATGATACTTGGGACTTAGTGAAATTGCCAAAAGACAGAAAGCCGATAGGTTCGAGATGGGTGTTCAAAGTCAAGCACCATAGTGATGGAGAAGTGGAGAGATACAAGTGCAGACTTGTTGCCAAGGGTTACTCACAGAAGTATGGCGCTGACTATGATGAAACGTTCTCACCTGTTGTACGATTCAGCTCAATTCGTGCATTGCTATCCTTTGCTGTTCAGAATAACATGCATATACACCAGATGGATGTCGTTACTGCATTTCTAAATGGATATCTAGAGGAGGAAATCTACATGGAGCAACCAGACGGGTACGTCAAGCCAGGCCAAGAGCACTTGGTGTGCAAGCTGAAAAAGGCAATCTACGGCCTTAAGCAGTCACCTCGCTGCTGGAGTAAGACTTTCACAGAGTTCATGAAAGATCTTGGATTCAACCAGAGCACATCAGATCCCTGTGTGTTCGTGAGAGCTCGACAGGAGCTAGAGATCTTAGCTGTTTATGTCGATGATTTGATTCTGATCACAGAGTCACTGCAGAGCATGAGTGAGTTGAAAGTTGCTCTGAAAAACAGATACAAGATGAAAGACATGGGTGAGTTGTCTTACATACTGGGCATCTCAGTGATTCAAGACAAGACAAACAAGTGTGTGTACCTTCACCAAAAGCATTACATTGAAGCCGTTCTTCAGAAATACGGCATGGATAAAGCAAATCCGGTCACAACCCCAGCTGATGCAAATGTGAAGTTACAGAAAAATGATGGTGTCAGTAAGCCAGTGAACCCAGGTACCTACCAGTCAATTGTAGGAAGCCTGCTGTACGCAGCAATGGCCACCAGGCCAGACATCGCACAAGCAGTGAGTGCTGTGTCAAAGTTCAACGCCGAACCAAACACTGCACACATGACTGCTGTGAAGAGGATTCTTCGCTACCTGAAAGGTACCGCAAACCTCGCTCTCAAGTACCAGAGGTCAGAGTCTGAAACTTTAGTCGGCTTCTCAGACGCTGACTGGGCAGGAGATCAGGATGATCGTCGTTCTACAACCGGAAACGTCTTCCTACTGAGTGGAGGAGCAGTAAGCTGGCTCAGCAAGAAACAGAACACAGTCGCACTGTCAACTGCTGAAGCAGAATACGTCGCTCTCAGCCAGGCAGCACAAGAATGTACCTGGCTTACACGACTTCTCAGTGATCTAGGAATGGACGTTACACCAACAGTGATTCTGGAGGACAACCAAGGAGCTATTGCCATAGCTAAGAATCCAGTTGACCATTCAAGAACAAAGCACATAGACATTCGGTACCACTACATTCGTGAATGTGTGCAGAATGGACAAATTCAACTGCAATACTGTCCTACAGATGATATGAGGGCAGATATCTTAACCAAGCCCTTACCAAAGCAGAAGTTTGAGTATCTTAGGAGAGAGATTGGACTTTATGCTGTGTAACTCAGATAAGTACAAGTTTTAGGCCAATGTTAAGTATTGTTAGATCCTAAGTTAAGACTACTGGTA
>NC_085857.1:50486125-50501125 GCF_034702125.1 Engraulis encrasicolus
TTTCAACAGATGTACCATACCTGTCCATCAGTCCCCAAAGAGACATAGTGGAAGGCTCAGCTGTAAGACTCTCTTGCAACAGCAGATATCGTTTAAAAGTTCAGAGCTACAGCTGGTACAAGACTGGAAGCACTGCAGCACTGAGGGAATGGTCATACAGCACATACACCATACGTTACATCATATCTGAACAAAATGGAGAATATTACTGCGTGGAAAAAACTGCATGTGGATCTGTAATGTCTGACCATGTCAATCTCCAAGTTGTCTGTGAGTGTGTCCTTTCCTCCTAATTTAACCTCAGCCTCATTCTGTACTCTACAGTTAGACAATTTATTTTGACACTAGGATGCTGCATGTTTTGAATCCAACGATTACTAGACAAAATGTGTGTATTCTGCCTACACTTTCAGGAATGGCTGAAAAGCCCTTGGACACTAAACGTGTAATTTACTGCAAAGTCATGATAAGACCAAGGTCCAAGGATTACATAGGCTATGGTGACTCCCTCCCGTGCGATACGTGAGGGAAGCAGAGTGACCCTGACCTGCAGTGCTGATGCCAAATCATTACTGGTAATTACTGTTCATTTTTTGTGTTAAGATGGCCCTAAGAACACCAAGGTTGTGGTGGATCCCCCTGGTCAGATACATGAGGGGAGCAGAGTGACCCTGACCTGCATCACTGATGCCAACCCTCCACCACACACCTACACCTGGTACATGAGAGGGGAATCCACACCTCTGCAGATGACAGGGGAGATTTTAACCTTCAACCAGATCCAACCTGATCACAGAGGGCAGTATTACTGTCGAGCAGTAAACACGATTGGCCAGCAGGACTCCCCCTCTGTTTCTGTTAAGGTTTTATGTGAGTGTCTAGGTATAGATAGTGGTTATTTAATTACATTGTGTTAGTTATGCTATCTGTTTATTTTGTGCGACAGAAATCACATGTATACACTCAAACAAATATTTACCCCAAAATGTAGACTTTACCTTATAGTATAATCTCATGGAGTTCTTCCATGTAATTCCCCCACATTATCATTGCTTTTTGTTTTCTGTTTTTTTTTTGGGGGGGGGGGGGGGGGGGGGCGGGGTTGGTGTGTGTTTAGATGCCCCAAGAAACACCAAGGTTGTGGTGGATCCCCCTGGTGAGATACTTGAGGGGAGCAGAGTGACTCTGACCTGCAGCACTGATGCCAACCCTCCAGCTCACACCTACAGATGGTACAAGAGAGGAGAATCTACACCGCTGCAGACAGAGAAGACCCAAACCTTCATCAATATCCAGCCTGAAAACCGTGGAGATTATTCCTGTCGAGCAGTAAACATGATTGGTCAGCAGGACTCCCCTGTGGTGCCTGTCCAGGTTTCATGTGAGTTTAAGCAGAGTTGAAGAGTTGATTACAGTATTTGACAGTGATTTTTTTAATTGTAATTTTTAATTATTTTGTGCAAAAGTTTGATTTTTCACAAGTTAAATGAGCATTTGTTTTCTTGCAGATAAACCAAAGAAGACAGCCATTGTGAATGCACCATCTGGTGTGATTGACAAAGGAGGCTCAGTGAATCTTACCTGCAGCAGTGATGCCAACCCACCTGTGGAGAACTACACCTGGTTTAAGGTGAACGAGTCCACTCCAGTAGGATCAGGACAGCAGCTCACCATCTCCAACATCAGATCTGAGGATTCAGGACAGTACTATTGTGAGGCCAGGAATGAGTACGGAGCTGACAGATCATCTGCTGTGTCCATCAGAGTTGAAGGTAACAGTGCATCTCTTTTGCTCTTCTCTAAAGGTTTTGGACAGTGGGTGTAGTATTTGCAGGTACAGGTGTTAAGAATATGCTTATAGTGTGACTTTATTTAAGCCTACTGTATGTACAACCACATGCTTGCTGCAGAATGTTTGTTGGATAAGGTGAATTACTTGCAATGGGATTGAAAGACAACTTTTAGCTGGAATGTTTTGATGTGGGTCAGCGAGGTTTTGCATGCCCTTCTCATTTCATTGATGTCTCATGAATTCCTTTAGGGGGCCAGAGCTACGTAATCATTGCAGTGGTGGCTGTCGCAGTATGTGGAGTGCTTCTTCTACTGGGTGTGATAATCTGTCTAAGGTGAGAATATTTCACTGACAAGCTTAACTCCTTTGTGGGTTAACCCCATGTTAGCCATCAGTTGTACTGTCCATATAGTGTCCTGAGCCATCAATTGTAGTGTCCTGTTACTCTCAGTAACGTCATAGCCATGTTGTCATGTAGCAGAGTCTTTTCAGCAAAGAGTGAACAGACAGTTGATGGGGTAATCTGGGGTGGATTTCTCGAAACCATAGTTGCTAACTGTGCTATGTGTATCATATTATTGGTAGCTTTCTCTCTGCTTCTCAAAATATGGATGCTTTGTTGTTGTTTTACAGAAGAAGAAAGCAGAGACAAGAGGCTGAACAGGTATTGTGTCTCCTCCTAGTGTTTTGCAGCTTGTACTGTATTTTGTTTGTTTGTTTGTTTGTTTGTTTCTCTTTCTTTCTTTCTTTCTTTCTTTCTTTCTTTCTTTGAACCCTGGTTATAGTAGGCCCATGGCCGCCAGTGTGGTATGGTGAATGAGTGAATGTGAATGTGGGGCAGCCGCGGCCTAGTGATTAGACAGTTGGTCTTTCAATCTAGGGGCTGCAGGTTCGAATCCCCCCATCCCATCCATGGCTGAAGTGCCCTTGAACAAGTGACCTAACCCCACATTGCTACGGGGACTGTAACCAATACCCTGAAAAATAATAACTGTAAGTTGCTTTTAATAAATGAAAGCGCCAGCTAAGTGTAATGTAAAGCACTGATTCTTGAAAGTTTGGCAAAAACATGTCCCAGCAGTAAAATGCTAATTCTGTTGAAAATCAACTACATTTTCACGAACAAAATGAATCCAGGTAATGGCCAAGGGGTCTGTTACACGAATACACAGTTGTTTGAAAGATTTAAGTGTAATTTTATTATTTTTCATTGTTGTTAACCTGTCCACACCCTGTAAAAACACCTGTCCCAAGGACTGGCATCATCATTTCAATTGACTTAAAATACAAAAATCACAAACAGAATTGAACAATATCACCATGATGTGGAAGACCACATTAAAGTGTTTCTACAGATGTGCACATGGTGCATGTAAAACAATATTTACTAATATTTCAGCCATTAAGACTCAGAGAGAGGAATTCGTATTTAACGATTTAATGTTAACGTAGTTGACAATGGAATTGGCATAAGTAGACAGAGATAGGAATTCGTATTTAGCGATTGAATGTTAACGTAGTTGACAATGGAATTGGCATAAGTAGACAGTATTTGGCGGAGGTCCAATCATCAGCCCGGGTCTTGCGCTGGCGGATCCAATAGAGCCTGCCGTAGCCGTGCAGCAGGAACTGGACCTTTAACCCCCCGGACAGGAAGACTGGACCCAACTGGTGGCGGTGGGGATGGAGGAGGAGATTTCGGACCGGCCATGCCTAAAGCCAGCAAGAAGGGAGAGTTAGACATGTCGCTATAAAGGAGATGGCAGCCGCTGATTGGCTCTGCGAAATGCACAGGTGATCTGAGTCTTCCTGGCAGAACTAACGCAGGCTACATTTACTGATTGCTCAAAATGTGTCCAGCATATTGGTCACCACCGTCAGATTTTTCCTAAAAGACAATAAAATCAGGTATGCACAAGGTAATTTTCATTACTGAGGACCCCTTTTCAAACCTTTAGCTCTACTGCATACTTCACCATCACTGAAGCTCCTGTAAGTTTACTATTTTGTCCTCAATTTGTTAATTTGTTTGGAACACTGGTACTGTCCCAACCATAAACTGTCAACACCGTCGGGGGTTTTAATGGTATTATATTACATTAATGTTAATTAATATATACTTTCTCAGAAAAGGTATGAAGCACCCAAGAAACAGAGCGAAAATGAAATGGCTAATGTGAACAAACAATGCATAATATGTAAAAGAGTGTTTTTTTGTCTCACACCGTCAGATGTCACCACCGTCAGATTTTGTTCCGCTCATCATCTTGTTCCATATTTTACTAAATTGTGCTGGTTAATGAAATATTACTAGGCATGTTAGTAATAATTGTGATCCAAAATGATACTCTAGCCACCACTGAGGTGCATTTGGAGGTTTTTTTTGTCAGAAAACCTGACGGTGGTGACATCTGATGGAGTTCACCAAAAAACACATGTTTTACGTGTTTTTGACATATTCTAAGAATATGCATACAATAAGTATCTACATTTATGTTGAATTGTTAAAGTAATTCACTTTAATACAGTAAACATATGTTTTTACTTCTAATTCTGTCTGCCGCTGTTGACAAAACAAGAAAGAGCCCATTTTATGAAAAATGTTAAACATGGGGAGCTTGGCCAATACATTCACTGCACAGCCAAGACCTACATAGAAAATACACCTCTAAATTTTGGATTTGAACAACTTAAAACCTGTTTTTGCCACATGACCACACAACCAGTGGCCTACTTCCTAGAGAATCTAACTAATGAAGAAAAAACACATGCACAAACATACTGTGCACACACAAAAATAAAGTGTTTATGCAAGATGCCATTGACTTGAGAGGGCTATTTATTTAGCTAAATGCAGATACTAATTAGGCCTCAGATTACTGTCACCACCGTAAGAAGGAGTTTTGGACATTTTAAATGAATGTGCTTACAACATTTTCCTTAGGAGTTGTTTAATTATCAAAGTAATAGCCAATTTAAGCCTACACGAATATTTGTGAAATTACAAAAAATTGTTTGTTCTATTTAGGCGTTAAGTAAGCATCGTATGACGGTACATATTTTAAAATTAGAACACATGAAACAGTACTAAAATAGAACAAAAGTGAATTTTCAACATTTAAAGGCATATGTGTGAACCAAAAAATACACATAATCACTTAAAAACTCCAGATACATATGCAACCAAATCAATACAATTTTAATTACTTTTAATTGTGTCTGACGGTGTTGACAAAAAACAAGGTATGATCGGAAAAAAGCCTGATTTCTGAAAAAAATACAAAATGGGGAGATTGGCCTTGTGCATTTCTGAAAAGCCAAGACCTTAGTCTATGAGGATATACCGTATAATTTTGTAATTCACTTTGTTTTTTTCTGTCAACATTACAACCTGTTTTAGCCACTTATAGTATATGGTATGGCTATATATATAGTATGGCTATACCGGGTGGTATGGTGAGAGAATGCAAGTAAATCAATTTAATGTAAACATTGCACTCCAACTCCTTTGTCCTCCTATAACAGGCCCCTCAGAACCCTGGCAGCCAACCCCAGAGCAGAAGAGGAAGAGGACAGGAGGACGATGAGACAATTTTTTATGTAATCAGTTCCATATTTGAACGTCCAGGATCTCTGAAAAGGCTGCACATAAATAACGCTGTGACATTGTGTACCTAGAAGTCTAGAGTAGTTTGGGCAATAAAACCATACTAAAAAATTGGCTGTAATTCTCCTTTAAGAATATTTAGTAGTCTCGCAATTTTTATGCTTTGCTTTACTTTAATGTTTTACAGAGAGGAAGTGGTCAAACTAATGTGATCAACTTGAACTCCAACACCATTCAACCTGACCCAGTCTACCAGAGCCTGGACCCCAACACCACCCAACCTAATGCAGTCTACCAGAGCGTGAATCCCAACACCACCCAACCTGATGCAGTCTACCAGAGCCTGAATCCCAACACCACTGAACCTGATGAGGATTATGTCAACAGCAACACCACCCATCCTGATGCAGTCTTCCAGAGACTGAACCCCAACACCACCCAACCTGATGCTGTCTTCCAGAGACTGAACCCCAACACCACATAAAATCTCAAACTAATGCAGTTTACCAGAGCATCAACCCCATCACCACCAAACCAGATACAATCTAGCAATTTAGACTGAACCCCACCACCACCCAGCATGAGCCTATACCAACTATTAAACCGACTGCGTCAAAGAATGTGCATCTTAACGTTAAATTCTTCTCTAGACTTTTGACAAACATTTTTTTTTGGTGAAGAAATGTTGGCTCTCACAGCTTTAATATTCAGACAGGATAGAGAGAGACAGAACAGAAAAAAAGTTAGGAAGAGATGAAAGATTAGGAAATGACCTCAGCTTGGATTCGAACTTGGGTCCCTTATGGTATGGTATGGTGCCTTAGCCCACTGAGCCACGGCAGGCCCCAGCTGATGCTTTTGTCCAAAGCATCCTTTATCATATGTTTGTTATAGTCCTATACTCATCCCAGAGTAACATATTTATCTCCCATTTTTAATCATAGAGTTACTTGAGTAATGCTTTCGGAAATGTATTGTATTTTGAATAGTTTGCTTAGGTGTATTATGCTGTTTGGAGTGGTTTATAAGATACTGTATCTTATTTTGCCCTCCAGTGTTTGGTGTAAATATCGGCTTGACATTTTAGGTTATTCCTGAAAATGTGGAAATATGTTTATTACCCAGTCTTATTTTTTGATTCGTTTTGACCAAACAGCAATTATTGATGCTTAGTGCATACCTGATGCATGTTGAAGAAGACATCTAGATCTACACCTTTCTCTAAGCCTAACTGTCAATGAAGTTGTGCTGCGGTGAAGGGTTGCTTTTGAGTCACATGCCAATTCATGACGCCAAGGGCATAACTTTTATATTAAAACAATTATATCTGAACAAATGGCATCAAAAATGGAGCGGTCGGGATTGGTTGAGACTCCACAGCACATTTTTTTTTTTTTTTTTTTTAAATTTAGAGATGAAGTCCATCTGACTGTGTGTTGCAGTTGATACCAATTATGGATGATGTTATCTCAGACAGTGACACAGTTTGTGTACATTTTGTATCCATATTGTGCTGTTTGAAGTGTTCAGTAATTTTCTTTTTAGCTTTCTGTGTTTGGCGTAAATATTGGCTTGACCTATAGGGCTATTCCTGAACATACAGATATATGTTGATATTTATCAATCTGATTGTTTATAGCTTGTTTTACGCATTAAACTAAGACAGGACGTCAACCTGACTGTTTGTTTCAATAAACATGATTTTTATGTTTTGTAATAGTAGTCGGTTTTATTTACCCTGCAGTGTCTGGAGTAAATATGGGGCACCTAAGTCACGCCCTCTACTTCCTGGTTCAAAGGGCATGGGGAGTCAAAAAATAATTACTGGGCTTAAAATTAGTGGTTTTTCGACATCAATCTAAACCTTGGATCTCCACCTATGCACCACAAATCCACCACGACTCGCCTCGTTCACTTCCATTCAATTTTATGCAACTCATTGCCCCATGAACCAGGAAGTAGAGGGCGTGGCTTAGGTGCCCCGTTGGCTTCACCTGTTTAGTCCATGGGCCGGAGCAGAAGTTGGTATCACCTGGGGTGGCAAAGTCTATCAAAGTTTTTTGTAATCCTCCATGCCTGAGGGACATTATTTGGTATGATAGCCCTCTGGAAGTGGTAGCTTTCTTATATTTTTACTCACTTTTATAATGACACCCAGTGCATTTTGCAATACATGCCTATACATGGATGTAGGCGTATGCAAGTGTCTGTGATGATGGGATATATTTTTATTGATGTTACATCACATGTAGACACCTTAGGGATTTAAAAAATATACAGTTTTGATGGATAATGTACTTTCCTATGAATTATATAGGTCAAAATATATCCGTCATACACTTTTTCAGCAATATAATGCAAGGTTAGATTGATGCAGAAGCCTGTAGGAGGGTGAGTCAAATCCTATTACTTGTTATATCATATCTGTAGAGTGTGGGCTTTCAGAAAATATATGGGTTTGCTAGTTTAATATATATTATACACCTATTTAGGCCAAAAACCCATAACTGTCCAATGGATTTCAATGGAAATCAATGCATTTCAATGTAATCCCAAACACATTACATAACTAAGGTATAGAGGAATGTAGGAAGTTGGGAGATGTCACAATGCACATTATATCACATCTGGAGTGTGTAGACCTCAGAAAATAAATGTATTGGATAGCTTAATAGAAATTACACAGTTATTTTATACCCACACCTCATGGCCGTCCATTAAAAATCAATGCATTTCAAAGTACAATGTACTTTACAGAACTTAAGTACGGATAGAGGAAGTTGGGAGACCCCAGGGGATTGCAACTTTTACTATATCATATCTGGAGAGTGTGTGCTTTCAGAAAATACATGGGTTTGATCGCCTAATATAAGGTATGCTAGGCCTAGAACAGAGCTCATAATTGTCCAATTGTTTTGAATGAATACCAATGCATTGCAATGTAATACAAGTCATGGGGCAGTCATGGGTGAGCGGTTAGGGCGTCAGACTTGCATCCCAGAGGTTGCCGGTTCGACTCCCGACCCGCCAGGTTGGTGGGGGGAGTAATCAACCAGTGCTCTCCCCCATCCTCCTCCATGACTGAGGTACCCTGAGCATGGTACCATCCCACCGCACTGCTCCCCATGGGGCGCCACTGAGGGCTGCCCCCTTGCACGGGTGAGGCATAAATGCAAGTTCGTTGTGTGCAGTGTGCAGTGTTCACTTGTGTGCTGTGGAGTGCTGTGTCACAATGACAATGGGAGTTGGAGTTTCCCAATGGGCTTTCACTTTCACTTTCAAAGTATATTACAGAAATGTGTTATAGGGGAATGTAGGAAATTGGGAGTTGTCCCAATGCATATTTTATCACATCTAGAGTATGTAGACCTTTTGAACAGTAACTGGAAAGAGGACTTTCAGCTTACATCAAGATGTGGCTTGAAGTTTCAAGATGCCCATTACCAATCTCACAACTTGCAGTGCAACAAGGCATGACTACAGATGACACTAAATTCAGACCTGCAATGGGAATGAAGCAGCATCAGCTCCCAAGAAGGCTGGAGATATTGGTGTATCCTTCAGTTTCTTAATCATACAGCCATTTCCTTTGGAGATTGCCTCTACATGCCCTCAGACAACCAGCTTATTATTTAGTACATTGTACCATGGAAAGGTACATCGCAGCCGGGAAATTGAAGTCTGCATTGAAGAGGTTAGATGCAGAAGGTTTGTGGCAATATACATCACCAAAACGTCTGAGGGATGTGGGAAGCAAGGGTCTCACAGCCACCAAAAGCACAGGTATGATCACCCTGTCACTTCCCAGTAAGTGTTTACAGTATGAAGTTCAAAGACACCCTCAAAAGCCAGAGGAACTGAGCCAGAGGCCCTTAGTGTCATGTGTTCTAAAATCAACTCATTACTCAGAAATTGAAACTGTTCATGAAACTTACCCCTCATTCTCCAATTTGTTGCGCCAGCAACCAGCAATCACCAATGATGCTGATTGGATGGGGAAAAAGCCACAGGACCCAACAAATGGCAAACAGCTCCTAAATTCAACTTCATCATTTATCATTCACCATGTTTTCTATACAGCTATAGCGCAAACACTGAATCTCTTCATCACTGGGTTTTTGGAAGACTAGATATAATAGCCCAACCTGGCTGATTATGATAATAGTGATGGAGATTTTGAAAATTATAATTCACACACATTATAATTTGTTAAAACAACATACCATAGGTGCAATTGCCATGTTATGTGTGAAGGATTCTGAATGCACTATTTGCATTCTTTTCATTGAACAGTTAGTGTCATTAAATTCTCATTTCTGTGAGTGAGCTGACAATTGTAATATTCTTCTTTTGCAAATGCCATTCTGAGAGTTACGTATCCTCTTGACCTCTTGCCTTGTCCTAATTAATCTTGTTTTCAAACACTTGAGTGTCCACCTCCTGTAGACTCAAGTTGAGCCATTTTTGCAACCAAGACACTATGGTCTCTATCAAGATCCAATATGCCTGGTCTGCCATTGAATAGTACTTTCTGAAAATAACATCCACATGCCCATCAACTAATCATCCACAGGGTGTCAGAAACTTTTTCCATAACTGCAAGTAGGCTATATGATAAAAGGAGACCAGGCAACATTTTTTCACTTCATGGGTGACCCAATACTACCAGTGCTTATGGGTTTGAGGTTCAACAAAACAAAATTGGCAAAAGAAAATCTCATTTCATGTAACGAAGTAAGTGTGATCAAATTTGTATCGATAGCACTCTGGCCCATTTTAGGACATCTTAGCTTGCATCTCCAGCACATGCCTACCATCACTTTAATTTATTAGAAATATAGGGTAAACGTGTCCTGGCCCACTGACTGAAAAAAAAATATTTAACATAATGTATGTAGGCTTTCTAAAGATCCACTGGATGTGACATTTGTGTTGTGATATCTCCCAACTTCCTACATTCCTCTACCTTAGTTCTACAATGTAATTGCAGAACTTGCATTTGCAATGCATTCCAATGGTCAGCATCTAAAGTACCTTAATTATGTGCATTTAGCAATCTAATCCATATATTTTCAAAAGGTTCATAATGTGCATTGAAACATCTCCCAACTTCCTCTATCCCTACATAAGCTCTGTAAAGTCCTAAAGATTTCATACTTTTAAATGCATTGATTTTTAATGGACGGCCATGAGTTGTGGGTCTAAAATAAGTGGGTTATTTGTAGTAAGCTATCCAATTCATATATTTTCTTAGGTCTATACACTGTAGATGTGATATAATGTGCATTGAGGCATCTCACAACTTCCTACATTCCACTATACCTTAGTTTTGTAATGTGCTTTGCATGACCTTGAAATGCATTGATTTCCATTGAAATCCATTGGACAGTTATAGGTTTTGGGCCTAAATAGGTGTATAATTTATATTAAACTAGCAAACCCATATATTTTCTGAATGCCCACACCCCACAGATATGATATAGCAATCATTGGGATTTGACTCACCCTCCTACAGGCTTCTGCATCAATCTAACCTTGCATTATATTGCTGAAAAAGTGTACGACGGATACATTTTGACTTATATAATTCATAGGAAAGTACATTATCCATCAAAACTGTATATTTTTCAAATCCCTAAGGTGTCTACATGTGATGTAACATCAATAAACACATATATCATCATCACAGACACTTGCATATGCCTACATCCATATACTGGCATGTATTGCGAAATGCACTGGTTGTCATTATAAAAGTGAGTAAAAATATAAGAAAGCTACCACTTCCAGAGGGCTATCATACCAAATAATGTCCCTCAGGCATGGAGGATTACAAAAAACATTGATAGACTTTGCCACCACAGGTGATACCAATATGTGAAAATTTGGCCTCTGGCTTACACCCTAAACGGATCCTGCTTCCACTCACTGTCACAGCAAACACCAATACATTCCTAACATTCTGAAGTTGACAGTTTTTTGTTTGTACTGTAGAATGTTCAAGAAATAAATCTAGATGTACTGTCTCCCAAGTTTCTCCATTAATTAGTTCTGTATTTTCCATTACATTGAAATACATTGATTTTCAATGGACGATTATAACTTATTAATGAATTAGGTCTAAAATAACAGTTTTAAGTGTATTCATCTATCAAACCATTATATTTTCTGAAGGCCCATACTCTCTAGATGTGATATAGCAACATTTGGGATTTGATCCACCCTCTTTCAGTCTTCTGCCTCACTGTAATCCTTTGTAATATGGGTGAAAATGGGTTCGCCTGGTACATTTTGGCCTGTGTAAGGTATGGAAAACAAAATAATTCATCTAAATTGTACATTTTCTAAATGCCTATGCTATCAGCATATGATAAAAAATACATTAGGGCATATTCCATCATCCCACACAGTTTGAGACACCTATATCTACACATAGGCTTGTATTGTGAACGGTACTGGGTATAGGTATAAAAGCCTGTAAAAATACAAGAAAGCTACCACTTCCAGAAGGCTATCATACCAAATCACATCCCTCAGACATAGAGGATTACAAAAATCATTGATAGACTTTGCCACCTCAGGTGATACCAATATGTGATTTTTGAGGGTCTGGCTCATGTACTAGTTAGGCTATTACTAAACATACTGAGGCATAGAAACGTCCACTAGTATCAAATGTGTGCATGTTCAGGCTCCTTTACTGAAACATGTAAACGTCCACCAGTGCCATATGTATACATACATGCTCATTTTGTGTTTCATCTGATCGTGTATAAATGGTTTTATGAATAAATCTAAGATAGAAGGGAAATCTGACTGTGTGTTTCACTTGCAGGAGATAATCCTATGACTCATGTTATCCCTTCGTGTATAGGTAAACAAGTCTCTTTATAGCTTTTTTAATTTGTAAATTCCACCATTGCAGTGGTCACACAGATTTTTCGGCTACAAGAGCTTTCATCATTTCATGTCTGTCTGACCCCTGCAATGGCTGAATATAAAAAGGAAAGAGAAATACCTGCATGAGTGTGATCTAATCTGTGCTCTTCAGAGACACACCAACACGAGAGAGCATAGCATAATGTTTGTTCACCAACAAATTCCTTCAAAAATGTCTTCTGTTCATCTCAAAAGAGTCAATATAGTCCATAATCTATCATGTGACTCCTAAATGTGAGCCGCCATTGAAACAATAAATGCACCAACAATAAATGCTCCAATGTTTCCTTGAGATACTAGCTGCATACTATTTTAATGCGCTCGATCGACATAGACAAAGCACGCAAGCGAGAACTTTGCTGTCACAGTGTGGGTGGTATTAAACACAGTGCATTTAAAGTCTGCCACAAATGTGCAGGAGACGATGAGCTCGCACCAGTTTGATGTACTAGCAATCCAAGTGTGGGGGGACAGGTGGGGAGGAGGAGCTGGACTGGGGTGCAGTGCAAACTTGTGTAGGGGTGTGAGACAAGGCACACATACATACGTGAGTGAACTGTTGCCCAACCAGCTCATGACCGCATGACCTCGAAGGCGGTATGTAGACCCTTGCAGACGATCATCAAGGGTCATACTGTAGGCTATGCAGTTTAGAAGGTATGCATCAGAAAGCGGACTGTAAAATGAGGAGTGTTTGGGGTTTACAATGTGGTGTTTTTATTTTACAACCAAAATGTTTGTGAATATATAAAGGGTATTTATAGACTTATTTTTGTACAATACAGAATGTTTAAGTCACGTTTTGACATTTGTTTGCAAGCAATAGCTTATTTATGATCATTATGTTCAGAGGTTTTTATCCTTTTTGTTTTCTCTGGACTGAAGTTTCTGTTAATATTATAACCCGGCTTGGAACGTTATCGTTTGCCTTGCCTTGCCATCGCTTGCCTCGTCCTGCCCTCCTAACCGTCAGTTTAGTGTGTGTGTGTGTGTGTGTGTGTGTGTGTGTGTGTGTGTGTGTGTGTGTGTGTGTGTGTGTGTGTGTGTGTGTGTGTGTGTGTGTGTCAGTTCATTTAGGTGTGGTCAGTTTAGTTTGTGTGTGTGTGTGTGTGTGTGTGTGTGTGTGTGTGTGTGTGTGTGTGTGTGTATCTGGGTAAATGGTCCAGTGACATTAGATGGTGGTTAGCCGACACACTTTACCATGATGACTTTCATTTCCTCAAAAATGCTATGTCCCTCTGCCTGTCAGTCTGTCTATCTGTCTGTCTGTCTGTCTGTCTGTCTGTCTGTCTGTCTGTCTGTCCGTCTGTCTGTCTCTGTCTCTCTCTCTCTCAATTCACATAACTGCGTAGGCCTACACTCAGCCTTCATACAGTTTACAAGGCTGATTGTGCTATTGCATCTGAAGTATTTCATGAACCTCATTTGTCAATCAAATCATCGTCTGAACACGGAAACTCTTGAGCTTACAACTGTCTGCGACTGTCTTGGTAAGCCCCTGTGTGAATGATCCTGTCCAAGTACAATACAACAGTTTAAATTGGTAGTTTAGTCAATTGTGTGAATTTGCAAGTTCCGAACATTGATTTAACAAATCATCCTCAATTTCAAAGCAAACAAAAGAGCAAAACAAATATACAAAATCTCAAGGCAGTTATTCATTCTTGCCATCATGTCAAATTGCCAAAATAGAACAATGCACTGCTAAGCATACACAGTCCTATGTCTTAAAACTTTTTAAACAGTCTAACTCACTTACAAGATTATGTAGTGAACATATAGATTTGATGGAAAATGATTATATAACATTTACTGACAGTCATATGCTAGTAGGTCAAATTGTGAAGTGTTTTTTCTCTCTGTGTGGGTAGTATGTCACTGTGTCTTCCTGTGTCTGCAGAGGGACTAGATAACACCACAGTTCCTTATTAGAGATGTTCATTTCTGTGACAGCATCTCTACTGGCAGTCAGGGCGAAGAAGAAGGTAAGAACAATTCAATATCAATTTTAAATATATGCAATATGCCCCTGACATGTTATGTATCATTGATAAAGTTTCTGTGCACAGGTACAGTTCAACAAAGACACTTTTGCACACCTCTGTAGTTGGGCAGGTGCGTAGGATATTATCCCAGTGGGCTTGTCATTCAAGTGTAAAGATATCCTGCACACTGTCCATTCCGCCAACAAATTTAAAACAATATTTCGGTCATCCGACCTTCTTCAGGTCTTTACCTTGTATTAAAGTTTGTTGGTGGAATGGACAGTGTGATCAGGATTTCTGTGCACAGGTAGCCTACACATTTTACTCGTGGCTTATACTGCTGACACAGTGAAACCTAGGTGTTGTGGTCTATGGCCATGGGTGCGGTGAGGGGGGGAAAGGTGTTACAGATTCCAAGGGCCCAACACCACTGAGAGGGCCCCTGGAAGGATGCTGTGTCAGGATATCACGGGTTGGAGCCCAAGTGCAGCAAACGAAGGCAGGTGCAGGAAACTGAAGGATTTTATTAATATTAACATAAAAGGCTACAAAACACTAAATGCAGAGGAGCTGCAAGGTAGAAACAAAAAACCCACGATGGGGAAAACAGAACACAGAAAACTAGAGACACTGGTAAAAATACAGGGTTGACTAGGGATCGACAATGACGCAGCAAG
>NC_085857.1:50506125-50534190 GCF_034702125.1 Engraulis encrasicolus
CGGACAGAAAATCGTATAGGTTACGATATCTCACCTGTCCTGTCTCTCAATATTTCATGTGAGTGTCTATGTTCTTCATAACATTTGCTGATTACTGTCTAGCAGTAAAATTGTATTTTTATTATTTTGTATGATTCCACAATTTGCAGGAATAAATCACCTACTTCATTATTCCACACTATAGATCGTCCAAATAACACCAAGGTCGTGATGGATCCCCCTGGTCAGATATGTGAGGGAAGCAGAGTTACCCTGACCTGCATCACTGATGCCGACCCTCCACCACACAACTACACCTGGTACAGGAGAGGAGAATCTACACCGCTGTTGACAGAGAAGATCCTGACCTTCATCAATATCCAGTCTGAGAACACTGGAGATTATTACTGTCGAGCAGTGAACCTGATTGGTCAGCAGGACTCCCCTGTGGTGCCTGTCCAGGTTTCATGTGAGTTTAAATAGAGTTGATTACAATGTTTGACAGTTATGTTTAATAATTGTTTATTTGTTTTATGCAAATGTTTGAGTTTCCATATGGTTTATTAACATGTTTTCTTCTAGATAAACCAAAGAAGACAGCCATTGTGAATTCAAAACCGGGGGTCAATCACAAAGGAGAATCAGTGACTCTGACCTGCAGCAGTGATGCCAACCCACCTGTGGAGAGCTACACCTGGTTTAGGGTGGCCGAGTCCACTCCTGTAGGATCAGAACAGCAGTTCACCATCTCCAACATCAGATATGAGGATGCAGGACAGTACTACTGTGAGGCCAGGAATGCATATGGAGCTGAGAACTCATCTGCTTTGTCCATCACAGCTGAAGGTATCAGTGCATCTATATGTCTTTTCTGTGAAGGTTTTTTTTACTGTGAGAGCACAGAACCAAACAACTAAATACAACGGCATGCTTGCTGCAGGATGGGGTTGAGATAAGGTGGATTGCATAGAAGTAGATTGAAATTTCCGATGGAAAGTTTCTATGTGTTTTCCGGGAGTTGTTGAATGCTCTTCTCAGCTCATTGATGTCTCATTAATTCCTTTAGCTGGACAGAGCCATGTAATGGGTGCCATTGTGGTTATTGCAGTTTGTGGAGTGCTATGTCTACTGGGTATGATTCTCTTTGTCAGGTGAGAATATTTCACTTACAAGCAATAAAACCAATAACAAACACACATTTGGCGGAACAGCGCAGTCAACAATTACAACGTCTTTTTCATGTGTTTTTAGTTGCTTTGTTAAACGCAGGAAAGAAGGGAGGATGCAATCAGGACAAGATCAGGTAAGAGATACAGTGTTAGTATGTGCTAAAACTGAATATTGTTCTTTGTTTTCTTTTTTTGGAAATCGTGGGGCGTATCGAACTGTGGGGTAAATATATCGTGATACAAACCGAATCGTGAGTAGGCTGTACTGTATCTTTACAGCCCTAGTGATAAGGATCACTTTGCATAACTTGGAATGATATTCGTAGATTGTTGACAATTTTTTATGTAATCAGTTCCATATTTGAACGTCTAGGATCTCTGAAAAGGCTGCACATAAATAACGCTGTGACATTGTGTACCTAGAAGTCCAGAGTAGTTTGGGCAATAAAACCATACAAAAAAATGGCTTTAATTCTCCTTTAAAAATATTTAGTAGTCTCACAATTTTGATGCTTTGCTTTACTTTAATGTTTTACAGAGAGGAAGTGGTCAAACTAATGTGATCAACTTGAACTCAATTCACCCTGACCCAGTCTACCAGAACCTGAACCCCAACACCACCCAACCTGGTGCAGTCTACCAGAGCCTGAATCCCAACACCACCCAACCTGATGCAGTCTACCAGAGCCTGAACCCCAACACCACCCAACCTGATGCAGTCTACCAGAGCATGAACCTCAACACCACCCAACCTGATGCAGTCTATCAGAACCTGAACCCCAACACCACCCAACCTGATGCTGTCAAACGCAATCCAGCCTGATGCAGTCTTCCAGAGACTGAACCCCAACACCACATAAAATCTCAAACTAATGCAGTTTACCAGAGCATCAACCCCATCACCACCAAACCAGATACAATCTAGCAATTTAGACTGAACCTCACCACCACCCAGCATGAGCCTATACCAACTATTAAACCGACTGCGTCAAAGAATGTGCATCTTAATGTTAAATTCTTCTCTACACTTTTGGAAAACGTTTTTTTTTTTCAGTGAATAAATGTTGGCTTTCACAGCTTTAATATTCAGACAGGATAGTGAGAGAGAGAAACAAGAGAGATGATGAAAGATCAGGAAATTACCTCATCTTGGATTCGAACCTGAGTCCCCAGATGTATGATACAGTGCCTTTGCCCAGTGAGCCATGACAGCTCGCCATATTATGCTTTTGTCCACTGCATCCTTTAACATATGCTTGTTTTATTCCATACTCATCCCTGAGTAACAGGTTTTATTCCTATTTGTAATCACAGAGTTACTTAAATATTGCTTTAGGAAATGTCTTGTATTTTGATTACTTGGTGCATGGTATATTATGCTGTTTGGAGTGTTTTGTCATATATCATATTTAACCCTGTGAATCTAGATGACTCTTTCAACATGCAACAGGTATGCCCTAAACATAAGACTGTCAATAAAGTTATGCAGCAGCTAAGGGGTGCTTTTGAGTCACATGACACTTTTTGACACCAAGGGCATAGCATTTTTCAAAAACAGAGTGGTCTGGATCGGATGAGACTCCATAACATCTATCAATGTCACATTATGTGTCATGCAATCTTGCTTTTTAATTTATCTATTCATTTTTTTTATTTAGAGATGAAGTCCATCTCACTGTGTGCTGCAGTTAGGGGAGATGATGGATCATGTTATCTCAGACAGTTTGTGTAAATTGATTTTCATGTGTGTTGTGCTGTTTGTGCTGTGTTTTATAATAGTAACTCTATTTTTACCTTTTTGTGTTTGGCATAAATATTGGCTTGACCTATAGGGCTATTTCTGAAAATACAGAAATATGCTGATATCTATCGATGTCAAATGCTGTAGGCCTTCGCAACCCCTTTTGTGGTTTATCTGATTTTTTATAACTTGTTTTACGCATTAAACTAAGACAGGACGTCAATCTGACTGCTTGTTTCAATAAACATTCTTTTTCGTAGTTTTGTAATAGTAGCCGACTTTTTTTACCCTGGAGTGTCTGGAGTATATATTGGCTTCACCTGTTAGGCTATGACTAAACATATATAATACTGAAACATGGAAACGTGACGTCCACCAGTACGACATGTGTACCCTAGAGTGTCTGGAGTATATATTGGCTTCACCTGTTAGGCTATGACTAAACATATACAGTATAATACTGAAACATGGAAACGTGACGTCCACCAGTACCACATGTGTGTATGTTCAGGCTCCTTTACTGAAACATGTAAACGTCCGCCAGTGCAATATGTATACATGGAGGCTCATTTTGTGTTTCATCTGATCGTGTATAAATGGTTTTATGAATAAATCAAAGATAGGAGGTCAATCTCACTGTGCAGTTGTTCCTCACTGTTCAATTGCAGCAGATAATCCTATGACTCATGTTTTCTCTTCATGTAAGTAAACAAGTCTCTTTATAGCTTTTTTATTTTTTAAATTCCACCATTGCTGTGGTCACACAGATGTTTCGGCTACAAGAGCTTTCATCGATTCATGTCTGTCTGACTCCTGCAATGGCTGAATATAAAAAGGAAAGAGAAATAGTGTGATCTATGCTCTACACTGTACTTGTTACTTGTCCCTTCAGAGACACACCAACATGAGAGAGCACAGTCTTTGTAAAATAATGTAGGCTATTTCATGTGTGTATTTCACCAACAAATTCCTTCAAAAATGTCTTCTGTTCATCTCAAAAGAGTCAATATAGTCCATAATCTGTCCTGTGACTCCTAAATGTGAGCCGCCATTGAAACAATAAATGCACCAATTTTTCCTTGAGATACTAGGTGCATACTACTTTAATGTGCTCGATCGACATAGAAAAAGCATGTGAGCGAGAACTTGTGGGTGTCACAATGTGGGTGGTATTAAACACAGTGCATTTAAAGTCCGCCACAAATGTGCAGGAGACGATGAGCTCGCACCAGTTTGATGTACTAGCAATCCAAGTGTGGGGGGACAGGTGGGGAGGAGGAGCTGGACTGGGGTGCAGTGCAAACTTGTGTAGGGATGTGAGACAAGGCACACATACATACGTGAGTGAACTGTTGCCCAACCAGCTCATGGCTGCGTGACCTCGAAGGCGGTATGTAGACCCTTGCAGACGATCATCAAGGGTCATACTGTAGGCAGTTTAGAAGGTATGCATCAGAAACCGGACTGTAAAATGAGGAGTGTTTGGGGTTTACAATGTGGTGTTTTTATTTTACAACCAAAATGTTTGTGGATATGTTAAGAGTATTTATAGACTTATTTTTGTACAATATAGAATATTTTCGAGATGATTGATGCCCACCTGAGTTGGTTTCGACCATGGCCTTGAAATTGGTCTGCAAACCTTTCACGGTTGTGAGGTGAGCCATAGTAGGCCTACGGTTCACTTACGGAGAAAATTGTTACTTTGTGACTGAACTCCTTGATTGATTTATTTAAGTCACGTTTTGACATTTGTTTGCAAGCAATATCCTATTTATGATCATTATGTCCAGAGTTTTTTTCCTTTTGGTTTTCTCTGGACTGAAGTTTCTAGTAATAAATAAATTAACCCGGCTCGGAACGTCATCGTTTGCCTTGCCTTGCCATCGTTTGCCTCGTCCTGCCCTCCTAACCATCAGTTTAGTGTGTGTGTGTGTGTGTGTGTGTGTGTGTGTGTGTGTGTGTGTGTGTGTGTGTGTGTGTGTGTGTGTGTCTGTGTGTGTGTGTGTGTGTGTGTGTGTGTGTGTGTGTGTGTGTGTGTGTGTGTGTGTGTGTGTGTGTGTGTGTGTGTGTGTGTACACAGTTCATTTAGGTGTGGTCAGTTTTGTTTGTGTGTGTGTGTGTGTGTGTGTGCGTGTGTGTGAGAGAGAGTGTGAGTGTGTAGTGTGTGTGTGTGTGTGTGTGTCTGGGTAAATGGTCCATCGACATTAGACGGTGGTTAGCTGACACACTTTGCCATGATGACTTTCATTTCCTCAAAAATGCTATGTCCCTCTGCCTGTCGGTTTGTGTGTCTGTCTATCTAGCATTTGTCTGTCTGTCTGTCTGTCTGTCTGTCTGTCTCTCTGTCTGTCTGTGTGTCTGTCTGTCTCTCTCTCAATTCACATAACTGCGTAGGCCTACACTCAGCCTTCATACAGTTTACAAGGCTGATTGTGCTATTGCATCTGAATTATTTCATGAACCTCATTTGTCAATCAAATCATCGGCTTAACACGGAAACTCTTGAGCTTACAACTGTCTGCGACTGTCTTGGTAAGCCCCTGTGTGAATGGTCCTGTCCAACTACAATACAACAGTTAAAATTGGTAGTTTAGTCAATTGTGTGAATTTGCAAGTACCGAACATTGATTTAACAAATCATCCTCAATTTCAAAGCAAACAAAAGAGCAAAACAAACAAAAATACAAAATATCAAGGTAGTTTGTTGCCATCATGTCAAATTGCCAAAATAGAACAATGCACTGCTAAGCATACACATGTCTTAAAACTTTTTACACAGTCTAACTCACTTACAAGATTATGTAGTGAACATATACTATTTGATGGAAAATGATTATATAACATTTATTGACAGTCGTATGCTAGTAGGTCAAATTGTGAAGTGTTTTTTCTCTCTGTGTGGGTAGTATGTCACTGTGTCTTCCTGTGTTAGAGTCTGCAGAGGGACTAGACAACACCCTAGTTCCTTATTAGAGACGTTCATTTCTGTGACAGCATCTCTACTGGCAGTCAGGGCGAAGAAGAAGGTAAGAACAATTCAATATCAATTTTAAATATGTAATATGCCCCTGACATGTTATGTATCATTGATAAAGTTTCGGTGCTCAGGTACAGTTCAACAAAGACGCTTTTGCACATCTCTGTAGTTGGGCAGGTGCGTAGGATATTATCCCAGTGGGATTGTCATTCAAGTGTAAAGAAATCCTGCACACTGTCCATTTCAGCAACAAACTTTAATACTTCTTCAGGTCTTTACCTTTTATTAAAGTTTGTTGGTGGAATGGACAGTGTGCAGGAATTTTGTGCACAGGTAGCCTACACCTTTTACTCATGGCTTATACTGCTGACACAGTGAAACTATGGCCATGGGTGCCGTGAGGGGGGGAAAGGTGTTACATTCCAAGGGCCCAACAGCACTGAGAGGGCCCCTGGAAGGATGCTGATAACATAATTTGTCATTTTGGGGGCCCAAAATTTGAATCTTTCATAGGGCCCACATTTTTTAGTGGCGCCCCTGTCTATGGCAGTTGTTATTGACTACTGAAGTGCATAAGGACTGTTTATAGGATTGATTATAGCATTGAAGATCACATGTACACACATGTACTGATGTTGCCTATTCACTGTATACTATGAACATGTGTCATTGTTAATCTTGCAGGACCTGAAGTCCACCATAATGAAGGTGGTTTTGGCTTTCTTCGTGTTGCCCCTCATCACACTGCAAGGTGAGTGAAATGTATTTAATTGTTAGTATTTTTAGGGGGTTGTCGGTAGATGAAAATCAGACTTGTGTGTGTTTAAGGCACACACAGTCACTGGAAAGTGTGCATTTTCATTTGTGTTTGTGTGTGTGTGTGTGTGCGTGCGTGCGTGCGTGCGTGCGTGCGTGCGTGTGTGCAAGTGCTCTCACATGTGCACACACAAGTCATTCTCCCTCTCTCTCCATCTTATTCTGCATGTATGGGGTATGACTTCCACTGTGGGACTGGTGGGGTAGCAGAGGGTGGAGAGTTAAATCCTTACCACAGATCCTGTGTTATAACCTTATTTTCACCGACATGGTGATGACCAAATCTGAACCAGTTAATACAAACTTTCTGCATTGTCAAATCAATGTTGTTATGATGAAGTTCTCTTCAGCAAAGTCTTGTCTATGTGCCCATCTACCTACCCTGTTTCATTGTTGTGTTTATGTAGTTCTAGTAGTTTTTGGAATAAACATCATGTTTTGCCCCATAGTGCATTTCCTGACATTGTCGTTGCTACCTAAGTTAGTAACTTGAATGGCTGCAATGCAATTTCCTATTGGCATCCTACCAAGTTGCTAACTGGTTAGCAATGATGCTTTAAATAAACAGGGCCCTGTGAGTGTTTCAATATTGTGTTGATGTTGAGGGGGTGCTGTGGCACAGTGCGATAAGCCACCCACACAATACACAATGTTTCAGAAATGTCTCAGTTTATTGAAATTATGCTTGAGTGTGTGTGTGTGTGTGTGTGTGTGTGTGTGTGTGTGTGTGTGTGTGTGTGTGTGTGTGTGTGTGTGTGTGTGTGTGTGTGTGTGTGTGTGTGTGTGTGATTGTGTGTGTGTGTGTGTGTGCGCGTGTGTGTGTTTGTGTGTGTGTGTGTCTGTGTGTGTGTGTGTGTGTGTGTGTGTGTGTGTGTGTGTGTGTGTGTGTGTGTGTGTGTGTGTGTGTGTGTGTGTGTGTGTGTGTGTGTGTGTTTTAAATGTGAGTACACAAATGTATAAGGCAATGTGTTGTTTGGGTCATGGGAAACTGGTTTGCCTTTTTTGGAGAGGTCTGCGATGGAGATATTTACAGAGTTCCTCATTTTCGTACAGAGAAGCGGCTTTCAGAGAAAGTGGGTGATTTAGCATGTGGTTGTGCATAATAATAATAATAATAATAATAATTGTATTTGTATAGCACTGTGTCATACAAGGCATGTAACTCAAAGTGCTTAACAAATGGGAAAAAAAACATTGTTAGAGATAGATTTAAAAGGAGTGGTATAGAGGAGAGGCAGAAAAAGCAGGAAGGCAGAGGAAGAAGAGATAGACAGAGAATGTAGAGTCATAAGGTCAACGTAGGTTAGGACCAGGATTCTTAGATGTGTAAGGTCCATAGTGGCTGGGCCTATCATAAGTCATAGATAGTCACACAGAGATTGGGCACTCAGGTGCGGCCCCTGGTGGCATCAGGGGTGAGGAAAAACTCCCTTTCGCTTGATTCATAGTTTGTAAGGGGGAAAAAAAGCTCAGTGAGGTCTGAGAAAAAAAGACCCCCTATAGTCAGGAAGAAACCTCAGGCAGAGACCAGCGGCCACCAAGGGGAGCCCCCTGCCAGGGCTGGTTGCGAGTAGTAAGGGCGCTGCGGCAGCTGGGACACTATGACGCCCTGACAGCTAGGAGTTGGCAAGGATGAAGAGGTGGGTCTTCAGCTGCTTCTTGAAGGAGTCGACGGAGGTGGCTGATCGGATCTCGATGGGGAGGGCGTTCCATCTCTTGGGCGCATAGCAGGCAAACGCGGCGTCGCTGATCTTCCTCTGCGGGGGGGTGGGCGTGTGCGTGTGCGTGTGCGTGTGTGTGTTGTGTGCGCAAAGTAATCTGAAAGGGCCCTCATCTCAATACACTGGGAACCCACCCTGTAGCCTGGGCCCTCTCCATCCCTGGGACCAGGGCAATAGACCTGTTTGTCTCTTCGACCTCTGACAGCAGGCCTGTGTCCCTTGTATGTGTGTGTGTGTCTGTGTGTGTGTCTGTGTGTGTGTGTGTGTGTGTGTGTGTGTGTGTGTGTGTGTGTGTGTGTGTGTGTGTGTGTGTGTGTGTGTGTGTGTGTGTGTGTGTGTGTGTGTGTGTGTGTGTGTGTGTGTGTGTGGTCTTTTTTTTTTTTTGCTTGGATAGGGCGTTGTGCAGGGCAGTGACTTTTCCAAGAAATGATATGATTGTTGTTCTAGAGAGAGAGAGAGAGAGAGAGAGAGAGAGAGAGAGAGAGAGAGGAGAGAGAGAGAGAGAGAGAGAGAGAGAGAGAGAGAGAGAGAGAGAGAGAGAGAGAGAGAGAGAGAGAAGAAAGCATTTGCCCTAACTACACTAACTGGAATGTGTATGTCTGTACTTTCAGTTTCAGGTGTGTATGGAGAGAAGTGGGGAGTCACTTACAAGCCTGCAAGAGCCTGTCGTTATGTGGGGTCTACAGTGGACCTGTCCTGTTCTTACACCTATCCTGGTCATATGACATTGAAACACGCTTACTGGATGAGGCACAGTTCTTCGGACTCTCCAGATATTAGCCAAGAGCCAGACTACAGTAAAAGAGTAGATGTAGATTGTAGAACGTATCATTGTAATTTGCGTCTACGCTCCCTGACTGTCTCAGACACAGGATACTATTACTGCAGGATAACAACAGATAATGTTAAAGAGAAGTGGACTAGAAAACCAGGGGTTTACCTGGATGTTAGAGGTAAGGTGTGTGTGTGTGTGTGTGTGTGTGTGTGTGTGTGTGTGTGTGTGTGTGTGTGTGTGTGTGTGTGTGTGTGTGTGTGTGTGTGTGTGTGTGTGTGTGTGTGTTCGGGAGGAGGCTCTTTTTCTCTTAAAATAATTGTATTTTATTGATGCACACACATAAAATAACGAAGTGTTAATTCAACACATACTCAGGAGCAAAATATACTCATGATAGACGGTGGGCTAGATTTCGTAGCTCCTTTAGAAAACGAGTTTCGTTCTCACTCTCGAGTGGCAACTTGATTTTTCTAATATGACCTCCTGACAATATGTAAAGCAATATTCTGGCTGTTGCCACGCTGAAAAGTTGCACGTTGAAATTAAGGCGAGACACGGCAGGTGAAATATCGATTTTTTCATGCCCTGGTCAAATTTGAGATTTTGGGCTAATTTGCATCTTTAACTTGTTATCTTTCATATTACCATAGAGAAAACGTTAAAATTACACATTTAAGTGTCTGTTTCAGCACATTTTGTTCAACCGCGGCATCCATTTTCGCCTAAATTTACCAAGAATTCTGCCTTTGGCCGCGTTCCGCGTCTTGTCTTTTTGCACGACATCTGTCATGTCTGGTATGGTTTTAAAGCACTGAGTTTCGGCCAGAAGGCTGCGTTATCCAAATATGGGCATTTCCTTTATTTTCAGCAACCAATCCTGACTCTCTGAAGGGGGGTTTAGATGACTAAAGTAGATTCATTGGCTGGCGGTGCTTCTCTGCTAACGTGATTCGCCCAGTGCCTCACGTGTTGTCTTTTTGACATTTCTGTCTTAGCTTGCTGCGGGAACTTCAAAATATCTTTGCTGTACAAAACAGTTTACAAAAAGAAAGACACAATTGTGTTTAGCAAGGTCCGTGATAATATATCAGCCGGCCGAATTGGCACATAATCGTCCAGGGAACAGCACGTGCGGTCGTAAGTTGTTTGCAAACTGTGAGGAGTGCGAGACCCAGCAGGTCCGTCTCTCATCTAAATGAGATGATAATGATCATCTGTGTCCTAACTATGCCGAATCGGATCGGTCAATAAACAGTCATCCAAACAACCAGGGCTTTTGCAGTAGTCTGCTTCTGAGTGCAACAGTTGTAAAGCAAAGGGTGGTTACAGGCGACATGCGTCCACACGACTGCAGACCTGTGGAGATGTCGCCTTCGATGTAAAAGTGCGCACAGCGCTTTTGGCACACGATTTGGGCATGAGTTATGCTGCGCTGAATAAGATCAGCAAGGTTTTGGGGATCCCTTCCCTTCATTTGAAGATGTACCAGCGACATGACAAAAGAGTCTACAAAAGGCTACAGGTATCCTAGGTTACAGAAAGATGAATGATTACAGAGTTGATGATAATAATGTAGGCCTAGTAATAATAATATGTAGCCTACAGTATTAGGTAGGATGTAGACCTACACATTATTATGACAGGTAGGCCTAAGTAGGCTATGTTACACCACTAGTAGTAAACATAACAAAATATAATATTAGATTAGGCTAAAATAAGTAATTTCACAATAGCCTACAATTTCATGACTGCAAAAAAACATTCAGAGTAACAACATGGCATAAAAAAAAAGATCTGTTTTCAATTCAGTGGCAAAAAATAATAATCATAGACACAATCCTAAAAGCAGCAGAATTGGAGGACAGGATTGCCTGTCAGGGGTCTCTCCAGTTCCTTCACCCTAAAAAAAGCGCATTAAGCCTATATGCCTAATAGGCCAATATCTGGTGTGCACTTCATCTGAGAACATGCAATGATATCTCTGACTTCATACCCTCAATGTTACCATGTGAGGTTGTACAAAACAAACAAACAAACAAAATAAGAAAATAAAAATAGACCTTGGCTATTTACTGGCCCGGTGATGTGCACAGGCTTTTCCATGAGACAGAAGTATCCCAATTTCGTTTTATCATGTAGGCTGTTGCAAAACACTGGCATCTAGCAAATAAAGACCATTACAAGTCATAGAGAGTACATAACAAGTTACAAGTATATTAAAATGTTCCTATTTCTAAAGGCAGCCTAGCAGCAAGCATTCGGTTTGTCCATAAGCCTAAGCCAACCTTGTCATGTCATTGGGTAAGCGGTTAAGGTGTCAGACTTGTAGCCCAAAGGTTGCCGGTTCGACTCACGACCCGCCAGGTTGGTGGGGGGAGTAATTAACCAGTGCTCTCCCCCATCCTCCTCCATGAGCTACCATGAGCATGATACTGTCCCACCGCACTGCTCCCTTGGGGCGCCATTCATGGCTGCCCCCTTGCACGGGTGAGGCATGAATGCAATTTCGTTGTGTGCAGTGATCACTTGTGTGCTGTGGAGTGCTGTGTCACAATGACAATGGGTAAATCAATGATAATTATAGGCCTACTTAAACCATAATAGATATAAAAAAATAAACATACTTTATATAACTGCAGTCACAAATGAGTAGGCCTATACTGGACGGTACGTTGTAACAATAGTTGTTCTGTCAAATAGGCCTAGATAGGCCTATAATCAATTTCAGCCTAATCATTCAAGGCCCTTTCATGTGTTCTTTAGGGGATTTTATGGTCAGTAATAAATGTTTAGAGAGCTTAAAATGAACTTCTGATGCTATAACATCCATGGACCTACTCCATAGTTTGTGTGATTTTTAATCGGGCCGTTTCAGAGGTCTGTTACGGCCTATACTAACACATTGGTATACCCAAATTAGAGTGTTTTTAATAAGATATGGCTAAACTACAACAGTTAAATATTAAAAATGCACTAAATGCTACATCCAAAGTATTTTCAACATGATTACTATATAAATAATATGAGTAATCAACTGGTAAAGTTTCAATAGTCATGTGTACGTTCATTATGATGGGCCTCTGCACCTTAGTATCATGATCCGTCATTGAGTAACAACACAGCCTAAAAGGCCAAGAAACCCCTGTAGGAGCTAGAAGAGGGTCTGACATATGGTGCTTGGCATGGGCATGCAGACTACACATTTATTGTAATGAATTATGCTGTGTTAAGTTGCACTGGCGATTCTAGGGGGGGGCAGGGGGTGGCCAGGGCCACCCCTGGGTCGCTATTGTCCACCCCACTGGCCACCCTTGATTCGACAAGTAATTCATAAAAATATATATTTTTAAAAATAAATAAATAAATATACAATAATAACAACAGTATAAGACCAATAATAGGTAATTATCAGGTAATCATTCAAGTTCGTCAACCGTTACCAACAACAAACAAGAGAAAACTGTCAATCCATGGTGATCGCTGGCTGACAGATCTAGGGTCAGTTTTACACTTTAACTAACACGACAGTCGTTGGACTGATGCTGCACAAGGCTGATTTCTGATCAGTAGGCTTACACGAGATGACCACTGCGTGTCGCCTGCTGCCCCTATAGTCGCTTATTTATCGTGAAAGATCTGGCAACCCCGCACCAGCGATGCTGCGCAGCACTGTCACCTGTTCCTTCACGAGAGACCGCATCCACTGACTGCCTGGACAGTGCAGTCTAATTTGGACAATAAGGTATGGCAATTTAATGATTTGTTGATTGTCTGAATGTGTTGGAAAACCTAACTTTGAAAACTTTATGCAAGTATTAGCAGCCAGGAAGAGCCAAAATACGATATAGCTACACGAAACAACAACAACATGACTAAATGAGAGCAAGTTAGTGTTGTGGCAGCTGCAAACCAAGTTAGTAGCACAGCACAATCCTAACGTGCACGTCAGTTTATTTTTTCGTTGATAACAGGATAGTTGATATGAAACCGTTTGGATAGGGACATGGCATGGATAGCATTGGCCCATTGGCCACGCATTGGAAAGGGTAGTCGGTTGTTATCTACAGTCAGGATCGGTAGGCAGACGTCAGTACCTAGCTCGAAACCTAGCATGTGAAATGAACTAATGCTAAGATGGACTATGATTGTTGTGATGCCTTCTCTCAGTGAGAAGCTTCTCCTTTGCTTCTTCGATTGTCTTGACTTTTCTTGGAGTTCAAATCAAACTTAAATAAAGTCGGAGTAAGTCATAGTAAAGAGCACCTCTGCCTCTTTAGAGTAAGCAAGTTCACATCAGTCACAGATGTGTTGCCTAAACACACAGCGCTAGTCCACTTCAGAGTATGACTCCCCTCCCCTTCTAAATTTGCGGTACATATTTGACCTCAAATGTGTCAATATATCGTAATCCTTTTGTTCAAACGTAGCGAAAATAAATCGTCACGCACACAAAATCATGGTACAGATGTGAGTTTGTTCACCAACGAAATTCACGTCATGTAAACTAAAACCCTGCAGCCACGTCTTTAGAATCAGCCACTGCTCACAGCTGTAATTGCCTTGCAGGCCGACGGTAACCTGACTCTCGCGCAGATGGATTATCATCCATCTGGAATTTTGGTGGTAACCTTGCTGTTCTAGCTCGAACGTGATTGGAGAAATTAGGTAAGAGTGACGTACTACTTCAACCAATCACATCGAAACGGGCCGTGACGTAGTTTTCAGCGACGCGAGATAGAAGCCACAACAGAGCAGTTAGCATGTTGACAGTAGTCCCAGCACAGCTAGCATGTGTATAGTGGATCATTGTTGGCGTTTGAACGGCAAGCCGCCTGTGGTATGCCACCTGTGTCCGACATCGGACCACTGACTGTTACAAAACACACAAGGCATCGGTGGATTTTGGTTGGCAATCCGACATAGTGCACGAGTACTCTGCAGGGTCCAAACAGCGGCATGCTACCTGACAAGCCACCTACGTGAGAGCCAGGTTACATGCTACCAGCCCCTAGCACCAAGGAGGACCGGCTACTCATTTGGTGCCAGCATCGTTTGCATCAGATAAATCACAACAAAGATGTGGTAAGTTAGATGTCTTGAAATGGCTATATTTTCTTTTAGTGAACACATCACGGGCATGGGTTTGTCCGTTTCTGACGGGGTGATAAATATTGCAGACAAAATGGACGTCTGCTTGCCTGCACAACCAATGTGACATATATTGATGAATAAAACTTAATCAAGTATGTGTATTTCGCTGAAAATGATTGACCAGCGATAAAATGTTATTCAGACAAAATTGCCAGCCATATGAAAACAATGCAGCCTCAACAGCATGCAGTTGCTACTAGCATTATTGGTTGTGTTCTGGTCACCGTTAGGCATGCCAATTTACCTATGATAATACAGTAAATCGTTTACAGTCCCATACGTTTTGTATATCCTACCATGAGAGAAATATACACCAGGATTGCATTAACTACTCCCGGTGTGCACGATTAACTTCGGGTCTGATTAACTTGGGTGGCATAAAGAGCTGTTCACGTCAGAGGAGACAGGATGGGGCGTCTTAAGTTCTATTATACACTTTGGAAACTGCATTACGGTTCGACGAGAGGACCATGCCGTCGCACTTTTGCCGTTGTTATTGTGCGCGATTGTATTCTCAAACACTTCAGCTGTGGTCAATTCAAATAGTCGATTCGTGAGTGTGCTAAGCACTTCGATAAGTTGTAGGTGACCATCCCTAGTTGATCGGACGACCCAAAGTTAATCGTGCTCAACGTCATAAGCTGGGACACACACACACACACACACACACACACACACAGTGCCATTGTTAATTGATCAATGGTGATGTCTTTTCTCTCTCTCGCTCTCTCCATTATTAGGTGACCCAAGACCCACGGTTATATAAGGTATGTCTGATTTATTACATCCATTGCTAGGTCAAAGGCAAAGAGTACATTACTGAAGCAAGCAAAGCCGTATTGTTAAGGGGTGTAAAACCCATTTGTGTAAACAATTAGTTTTTTTTCATCAGGGTGGGGATGTGAAATGACTGAGAACCTATTATCAAGGTAAATAGGACCCTTGCTGACCTCACCTGTACCTGTGGCCTCGGAAGGTATCCAATGTTACAGGTTTGAATTCTTAGTAAGAGTAACTGAAAAGTATATGTGCTGTCCTGCACCACTATCCACCTAAACCTACATTAATTTCTCAAGAGACTGTACTCCTCATAACATTACAGTTGACAGACGCTTTTGATCAAAGTGATGTACAAGGGCAGTAATGCAACATGTGGGTGGAAAATACTCTGTACACAGAGTAAGTAGCATACCCTGTTGTTAATGAACTTTAAGTCACCTAGAAATATTTTAAAATGTGTTGCAATCAATTCCCGTGTTGTTTTTGTTCAAAACCTTGTATGTAGCCACAATTGTCACACATAACCTTCTGAAATGTTTGTCTAATATACTTCTATACTTCCTTTGTCTGTGTCTGACGCCAGGAGGTGTATGAAGAAACGACAGCATAGAGGACCCAGCACATCCCCTCACGGATTCCATGCCTTTCAAAATATTAGAACAAGATTTCAAGGCATTTTCCTTAAAGAACTTGTAACATTTCAGGAGTGCGTCACCATTTGGGTTTTCATTTTGTACAATACATCACCTAACACCAAGAACGCTACATTTTGTAAGCTATGTTTCTTGCATTGCCAGTAACCAATATTTAAAAGAAAAAAATGTGTATATATAAATTGATATCTTATGTCATTATTTACACTTTCATTACTGTACATTGAAAACAATTAGACAGTGTTTTCTTTTCACAATAAAATTGTATTTACATATGTTCCAATTACTTGTGTACACCATTATTTACACCATTTGTTCAATATTCGGGTTCGATATTGTGACAAGATTCCACTTCTTTGTTCCTAATGGATGATGGTTAGATTCTGAACTAATGCTGTGTTACATGTTCCATTATGTCTATGAATCTGTCATTAGGGAGAGTCAGTCACAAAAAGCCTCGCTCACAACCAGTAGCATGAAGTACCTTAAAACCATAGGTTGTTTTGTAACTGATGTCATATGTAAGGACTGTTGTTGACTGCTGCCTCATTAGGCTTTGTCCCAAACCCAGAGCAGACAGTCTCGTTAATGAAAGTGGCACATCTGGTATTTAAGTACACATGTTCTGTACAGCTGTCAGCAGACCATGAATAACATTTCCAACTCTTCAGTAATGTCTAGATCTTGGTGGAGTAGTGTAGTGTAGATTCTATACACATGTGGTTGTACAGGCGCATTTTGAAACAGGCTCAACACAGAAGACCAAAGAAATGGAATTGTGGTAGGTGCAACACGTATGACCTGGCTGGCTCCAAACTTGTGGTGCGCATGCTCTGTGCCAGCCATTACTGAACTCACTGTCTTGTCTACCTAGAGTGTTCATTTGATGGTTTACAACAGTACAAGTGAGGGAAGAGCCTAATTCAATTTCCACTGTACATGTGTAGCAGCTGGATGACCCGGTCTGTGATGACAATCCCAGCAGACGCTGCCAACTCCATGATTTGCCTACCTGAAAACAACACACAAAGCAAGGCAACTGTAATTCTAAATACTCTATAGGCCTAGTATCTGCATTTTAATTCATACCTATTTAAGGCTAAGACCTGAACAGCAGTAGGCTACTATTACTTAGTTTTAAATTTACTGCTGACCGAAAGGGAGACTTGGGGTTGCCAGTAGCTGGTGAGTGACAGGCCTCACCCTGTTTTTATTCCAGTACCCTCTTGTGTAAATTCTGTTTCCACACGAAGTAGGTCTCTTAACCATGCAAAATCTGTGATTACTTTAGTCTTTACCATCGAAACAGGTTAACAACTAGGGCAGAAAGTGAAAAGGGGAAGCCCACAGACCTATACCAATATGTATAGGTCTGTGGGGAAGCCATCCTGGTGAGTTTGAAGTCAGAATGTCGTCGTGAAATAAACATTCCATCTCTCACATGCTGACGTTTTGGGACATGCTGCATTGGCAGCGATCACGGGGATAGTACATTTAATTTAACACGAACTTTATAGCATAAACAAATTTGTCTGAATGCGACAGCTTGGCATACTATTATGATCAACAGCACTCAGTCACCATAGCATGCGAGGTCTGGAAATGAGGCTTGTACAATATTGAATTACCGGCACTATGGGGGCATTCACAGTTGTACCCTACCATGTCAGTCATTGTTTCACACACATCAAAAACACGTTAGAAACAACCAAGAGGTTTTCACTCACCATTTATATGTGGCATGGACCTCTCGACTAAAATCCCCACTTAAAGTTGGTCTTGTAAACAGTTGAAGACTGAACATCGCTGCGCTCTGCTCATTCTCCTTCAGTGGATCATTGGAAGAAGAGCGAGAACGTTCTTGCCACCAACTAATTCCTTGTTTTCTGTTCCTCTCTCAAAGAATGAATGTTTGGTAGTTTTGATAACACTTGAAATCGCGGAGTTCATACAGTATGCAGGCCGCCGTTGTTGTGCTAGCCACACTGACTGAGGGGTGTGCTAGCAGCACTACAGTGATGTCGCGCAAGATGCTACGTCATACCCGTCAACGCCTCACTCCACGATGATTGACATTGACATTGTCCAATGGTCGGGGCACGTTTATTTTCTACTCGAGGACTTCGGGCTCGACAAGGCTGAACCAGACCCCTGTGCGAGCTCACGAAGTGTAACGAAGATGCACGAAGCACTAGGGGTCTCGCGAGAGCCAGGCTAGGTCGACGGCGCCTCAGACTTGAAATTCACGTCATGTAATTTCTTTGTTAAAACCATATGCCACTGCTTTGACATCTGACACTGTCAACATCAATAATATAGGTTTTTTTTTGTATTCTGACATTGTTGAATGAAGTCAAAGTTGTTACTCTAAGGGGAACCACAACCACGAACACAAAACTCATGAACACAACATGTGTACTCTGCCAATTCGACAATAATCCCTCTGATATTGTAGCCTAAGAACAATATCACTATTACTATGCTTAGAAGTGAGTTGATTGAATGATTAATTGGTTGCATTGATTTGATTACATTTCCTCCAATGAAGAGAAGAAACGATATTGAGAGCTTCTTTATCAAGAAAAAAAAGTCAGAGTCAGCTACAGCCAGTACCAGCACCAGTGCAGAATCAGATGCCCACACAAGCCAGCAGCCTAGGGATAGTGTTGAAGAGCAGTCCACTACCCCAATACAAGATGGTAGGTTGTGCATGGAAAGTTTGAATTAGTTACATGTAGCCCTTTCATGCACGCCGTTCAACCAGTGGAACACTGTTATTGTCATCAAAAAAGGTTCTGTCATAGTGCCACACTACATAACACAGGGTCTTTAGTAATACACTATGGTAACTCTGGTAACGACAAAGGTATAACGCCATGCATTAAAGGGTTTAACAGCTGACAAATGTTGAGACAGAAGATGATGAACTAAAGATTTGTATTATATGTATATGTGCATGGACCTGTCTGTCTGTCTGTCTGTCATTTTAAACTATCCTTGTATTACCACAGTTGACCAGCCACATTTGGAGGAGGAGACGGACTGTGAATCTGTGTTGTCTGGATCTCCACCTACTGAGCATGGTATGTCAGGTTCAGATGTCATTCATGAAGTTGGTGTCTACTCTCTCATACTTCAGTTATTTAAAAGTGGCCAATTATGCATATTTATATGTGAATGCATAGCATTTAACCAGATTACACTGCACTTTCAATTAAAAGCCTGGCACATTAAAATAACTTAATGAGGATATGTGTGTGCATTTATCTTTCATTTCTGTGAATACGTACATAGAAAACAAAGACCTAAACATAGAACATTTCAATACAATATCTAGAACATGTGAGACTAATCTGCCCACAATCAGTCTGTGTTTTTAATGGTTATCGTTTCACTGCTTTAGGTCCTAGCATGTCAATAGGTGACACTGATGCTGCTCCCCCTGGACCTCATGGTATGTTGTAACATTTTATATTTCTAGTTAACACCATTATGATTTCCTTCTATTTTAAGTTACCCATTGAAATATGGATCACAATATGGATCACATGGATAACGATATGAGCAGCTGTGGAGTAGTGGGTAAGGAGTTGAAGTGTCTTCAGCAACTCCACATTGCTCAAGGAATTGTGACCAATATTGTATAATATGTGTCAGTCTCTTTGGATGAAAGGATTAAAAGCAAAGTGTAATGTAACATATTCAATTAGGAACTTGTTATTTTGAATAAAACCTTGTAATATCTTTAACAAGTGATTATTGTGATTCTTTATATTTTACAGACATTTCACAGTCCAGATCAGCAGGTCCTATGCAGCCTCTGCTGAGCGTTTACCCCCGGACAATGCAGGGAGGCAGGATGAGGGCTTTCCAAGGAGACTGGTACAAGCAGCACCCATGGCTTGAATACTCACAAAATCAAAACTCTGCCTACTGCTTTGCATGCCGACATTTTTCATTACCAAATACACAGGCATCCAGTTTTACATCATCTGTGGGATTTTCAAATTGGAAAAAGGCAATGTTTAAAGATGGTGGTTTTAAAATGCATGAAAAATCAGATGGTCATGTAAATGCTATGTTTGCATGGGGTGAAAACAAGAAGGCAGCACTAACAGATTCCTCTATACGTGATGCCCTTAATGAGGCATACAAACAACAAGTGTTAGAGAATCGCAAATATATTAAAACAGTGGCTGAAGTTCTCCTTTTGACGGCAACACAAAATATTGCACAGCGAGGCCACCGTGAGGGAGAGGAGGCAGATAACAGAGGGAACTTCCTTGAAATTTTAGAGATGATTGCAAAGCATGACCCAGTGGTTGACAAAAAAATGAAAGGAGCACAGAATGCCAAATACACAAGCTCTGGCATTCAAAATGAAATACTTGATTGCTTAGCAAATATGGTTCGCGAGGAGATCATTCAGGAAGTAAAGGAAAGTGCAGTTTTCTCAGTCATTGCCGATGAAACCAAAGACCTGAAAAAAAAGGAGCAGCTCTCTCTGGTTCTTCGATATTACTACAATGGGGCAGTGCATGAAAGTTTTCTCGACTTTCAACAAGCAGTAAGATTAGATGCAGAGGGACTCAAGGACAAAATAATCCACTGCCTGGAGAGATATGGACTTGAGTACAGATCCAATCTTGTTGGGCAAGGCTATGACGGTGCGTCCGTTATGAGTGGGAGACACTCTGGAGTGGCAGCCAGAATAAAAAGTGAGGCTAAATATGCAGTTTATGTGCACTGCAATGCACACTGCCTTAACTTGGTGATTGTGGATGCTGTGAAGGCAATCCCAGAAGCTGACAGCTTTTTCGCACTGTTGCAGAGACTGTATGTCTACATGTCCGGATCTTATGTTCACCAGAAATGGCTAGACATACAAAAGCAAATGCATGAAGGTCCACCCAGGGAATTGCAAAAGCTCAGTGACACACGATGGGCATGCAGATACTTGGCCTGCAGGAATCTTATGGATAGATTACCTGCTGTGCTTCGAGTGCTGCATGAGATTGCAAATGAAAATTCTGGCGAAAGGTCTATAGATGCACGCGGTTTGTTAGCTCAGTTAGACTTGACCTTTGTCAGTCTTCTAGCAAGCTTTCGAAGGCTCCTTGGGGATTCAAAAGTTCTTTCTGACATGCTCCAATCTCCCTCACTTGACCTTGCAATAGCAGCAGATTTAGTTAACACGCTCAAAGACTCTCTTCAGGAGTATAGAAGCGAGACATTTGTTGACAATCTGTGGTCAAGCATTGTGGAAACTGCCACAGCTTGCAACATAGCTATTGAAAGTGCAAAGAAAAAGAGGTCTCGTAAAGTTAGTTCCAGGCTTGGTGGGGCTATAGTAATGTCTACATTGGGTCAGCGCAAATACAACGATGGGGACAAGGATATCTTTAGGAGAGAAATATTCTACCCCATTGTGGACACCGTACTTGGAGAGTTAGATAGGCGCTTCTCAAAAGACAATTGTGACATCATGAGAGGAATACAAGCTTTGAACCCCAAAAGCAAAACTTTTCTTGAAGAGGGAGCTGTCTTTCGCTTGGGAGAAATGTATGCAAGTGATTCTGAAGATCTGGGTCATGAACTCCACCAAACAAGAAGGCTTTTGCAAAGGAAACAACAAAGCGGCATGCCAACTTTGTCTGGTATTGTTGAACTTGCAATCTTCCTAGAGCCTCATAAAGATGTTTTTCACGAGCTTTTCCGTCTGTGCAAGATAGCCATAGCCCTCCCAGTAAGCAGTGCAGCATGTGAACGGAGCTTCTCTGCCCTGAAACTCATCAAGAATCATTTACGCACAACTATGAATGATGACAGATTGAGCAACCTGGGTGTCCTTAGCATTGAGTCGAGGCGAGCAAAGTCAATTGACATGAACAAGTTTATTAAAGTTTTTGCTTCCAACCATAAAAACCGGAGAATTAATCTGACTTAAGAAGGGTAAAGGTGGATCTCAGCCCTAAACCAACCTAGCTATAGGGAATTCTAACTCCACAAAAATATGGCAGAAAGACTTGGAAAATGAGTGTGTAACATAGTTAAATGTTCTGTCAAACAGCTTCATTGGCAGGGGTCTGCTCTCTCTGAGAGCTTTTTGTTTTGTTTTGTTTTTTAAATTATGCTGAGACAGTGGTCTGCTCTCTCTGAGAGCTTTTTGTTTTGTTTTGTTTTTTAAATTATGCTGAGACAGTGGTCTGCTCTCTCTGAGAGCTTTTTGGTTTTTTTTAAATTATGCTGACTGAACCATAGCTCCATATTTAATAACTTGTATTATATATCTGTAAACTATGTAAATTCGTAAATTATGTAAAATGCCTTTTATTGTTCTCATATCATGTTCATTGTTTATTTTGCTTAAAAAAAAAGATCCAGTCAGTCGAGTCTAAGAATAAATGGACACTAACTACAGGTCCTTGAGTATCTGTTTTTATTATTTAAATATGACACAGATAACAGCTGATTATTGTAAAGAATGAGTTACTTCTCTCTCTCTCTCTCTCTCTCTCTCTCTCTCTCTCTCTCTCTCTCTCTCTCTCTCTCTCTCTATATATATATATATATATTGAAACTGGTTTCTATTTAAAAAGTTTAAGGGCACTAAAGACCTTAAAAAAAATCATAGGATTATCTCAAAAATGGCTTTAGAGCAACATTGCACCTCCCCCCCCTTTCCATGCCCCAAATTCACTATGTAGACACTTGATGACTGAAAAGATCTTTTAACCCCATGCACTGAATAATATTTCCATCCAATATCACTTTATCTGGGTTTACTGTTCTCTATTGCTCTCTATTGGTCAAAGAAAGTAATACTGTATTGATACTTTTTGACCAGTAGAGGTTGTAGGCATGTGCAGTTCATTGTTTCACCACATGTGGGAGGGAGGGGCTTTATCCCTTGCTGCACAATATTCAGAGTGCTCAAATCTTGATCTGTGACATCAGAACAAGGCTGTGAAATCATTATTGAGAGAGCAGAGCGCAGAGTTCAAAAGTTCAAGTTCAAAAGTTCAAAGTACTTTATTTGCCATTTGTGCATGAACTAGTAGTCCAAGCACATAGGAACTCTTGTGCAGGCCCTCTGAGTCAATAAATAGAATTAAATAGAAAAATACATTAAAAAGTGATAAAAATCAAAGAGATCAAAAGTATAATAAAAAAGGTGTCAAATGTTCTTCTTTGCCAACAGCCTCACTGTTGCTGGGAAGAAACTGTTGAAAAACCTTGCTTTTCTGGTAGGAATGCTGTCCGCTCTACTGTGTCTCAGTTTGTATGTGCAGTTCTTGTGTTTGAGCAGAGTTAGCTGGATGGAGTGGGTCTTTAATGATTCTCTCTGCTCTCCTATGGCTGCGCTGTACATATATGGAGTCCATGGAGGGAAGTGCTGTGCCTATAATCCTCTCCGCAGTCTTGATTATTCGTTGCAAAGACTTCCTTTCAGCCTGAGTGATGTTGCCATACCAGACAGTGATGCCTGTTGTGAGGATGCTCTCTACAAGTCCTCTGTAGGCCTGGGTAAGAGGGCGGTAATTCAGTCCAGCCTTCCTAAGCATCCTAATAAAGTACAGCCTTTGCTGGGCTTTTTTCACGATGGATGTGGTGTTCAGACTCCAGCTCAGGTTTGATGTTACTTGCATGCCTAGGAATTTATGACTTTCAGTCCTCACCACCTCTGTCCCTTTAATGTGCAGAGGCTGTAGGGGAGGAGGATGTTTTCTGAAGTCCACTATAATTTCCCTCGTCTTGTCTGTGTTGAGGATGAGGTCGTTTGTCTCCCCATAGTCAATGATGTAGTTCACAACAGACCTGTATCCTGACTCGTCCCCTTCTTTGATGAGCCCCAGGATGGTAGTGTCATCAGCATATTTGATGATGATGGTGTTGTCATGGCTTGAGAGAAGGTCATGGGTATACAGTGTGAAGAGTTTAGGACTGAGGCAGCATCCTTGTGGAGATCCCGTACTGACTGTGAGCTCAGAGGACACCCGCCCCCCCATTCTCACCACCTGTGGTCTCTCTATAAGGAAGTCCAGAATCCAGTTACAGGTGTGAGTTGGGAGGCCAAGGTCTGTCAGTTTCTCAATCAGCCTGCCTGGGTGGATGGTATTGAAGGCAGAACTGTAGTCCAGGAAAAGCATTCTGACATATGCTCCGCTACTCTCCAGGTGCTCCAGTGTGTGGTGTAAGGCTATTGCTACTGCATCATCCACTGATCGGTTGGGACGGTAGGCAAACTGAAAGGGGTCAGTAGTGTCCTGGACTGTATAATTTATATGGGCTAAGACCAGTTTTTCAAGGCACTTCATGGCGACTGATGTAAGTGCCACAGGCCTGAAGTCATTAAGAGTTTTTGTGTCTGGTCTTTTTGGAACTGGTATAATAGTTGATTTTTTAAAAACATGTGGGACAACTGCTTGAGATAAAGATGAATTAAAAATGTCTGTATACACACCAGCCAGTTGTTCACTGCAGGCCTTCAGCACTCTGGGGGGAACCCCATCCGGTCCGGTGGCTTTGTGGGGGTTTACTTGCTTCAGGACTTTAAGGACTTGCGTGTGAGTCACCTGGTGGGCTGTGAGGGTGGAGTCGCAGGGGGCTTTTATAGGATTGTCTGCGTTCAGTCTGTCAAACCTGGCATAGAAGGTGTTAAGCCTATCTGGAAGGGTAGTATCTCTGGAGTCTGTAGATGTTGTTCTCCTATAATTTGTCACTGACTGAATTCCCTGCCACATCCTGCGTGTGTTCTGGCTAATATAGTGGCTTTCCAGTTTTTGAGAGTGAGCCCTTTTTGCTGCTCTGATGGACTTTTGCAGCTCATAACGTGCTTTCTTGTATTCCACCTGGTCTCCCGTCTTGAAGGCCTCCTGCCGCAACCTGATCTTATGTTTCACATCCCCATTGAACCACGGTTTTTGGTTGGGAAACACACGCACAGCCCTAGGGGGAGCACATGTGGACATGCACCAGCTGATGTAGTCACTCACAGTTTCTGTATACTCATGGATGTCCTCAGTGGCCTCTTTAAAAACACTCCAGTCAGTGGTCTCTAGGCATCCTTGCAGGGTATCCTGTGCCTCTTCTGTCCAGGTGTTGACCATCTTGACACTGACTGGATGTGTTTTGAGTCTCTTAGCATATACTGGTTTGAGCCTAATTGCCATGTGATCAGACTTTCCAAAGTGAGGTTTTGGCTCAGCTACAAAGGCATTTTTGATGTGGTGGACTAATGTCAAAATTGGCATTAATCAATGTTTTAATGTTTATACTACTACAAAATATTGTATTTGAAGTTCACTGGTGCTTTTCTTTAAAATGCAGGAAATAGCATAGAATAAATGCAACATTTTCTGTGTGGGAAGACCCCCGTATGTGTATATAATTCCACGATTCCATGGCCACCTCAGACTATATTTGTGTGTCATCTTGGCCACCCTAGTAAAAATGTCCTGGATACGCCCCTGTTAAGTTGTTGATGATGATGTAATCCACTTTTTTCCCCCATACAAATCTTTGAAGGCCGTTTTCTCAAAATGTGTTTTTTCTCCCGCTCTGTGCGACGAATCTCCACTTTCGCTCAACCAATCTGTTCCATACTTTACAGTCTTATTCCAAGCAATGTTGTGAATGTTTATTCAGAGGGATTTGTTGATATGTCATTCATGGCCTGATTTATTTGACATTATTTGCATAAAAATAGGCCAAAATCGCATTTTTTAAGGTTATTAGCAGTATTTTCTCTTTTTCTGGATAAAAAAAGCAGATGGCCATAATTCCCTCTGATCATATTTTTGTATGTACTATATTAATAAAATAAAAAAGGAATTTTGAAGCTGGCATTTTCTGGTGGTCAGATCCGTTGCATCAAAAATTATGCAAATTAGCGCATATTTAATTAGATAATAGCCTAATTAGCATATTTAAAAATAAAATATAGAAAACTTGTAATACATTTTCTTCTCCAATTTAAATAAGTGATCAACTGGTAAAGTTTCATATTGATATCTGCAAGTTAAAAAAATTACCCTATTCACCTACAGTGTCTCGCCTTAAAAAATAACGAAAATAAAAAAGACTGGGGGTGACGTCACACAATGCACAGTCAATGGGAAGTCTCCGCCCCTCAAAGTTGAAAAGGGAATATTTATCCGTATATCGGGCTTTTTTCATAGGCAGATAATTCACCTAATCATTGAAACAACGTAGGCATTTAATTCCTGACCATTTTCCTGTTACTGGAAAAAATAACACAGCTTGCATTTCTTTACTGACACATAGTTTTTTGGCGAATTGATCTACCCCCGTCACCTCATTGCTCTATTGCTTTGAGGGAACAGACCTGTCCTCTTTTTGACATTTATCTCTCGTTGCCCAATGATGGTCAGACAGTCGAACACTAACAGCGAAAAAGAGCACTTCTGAAAGTTTGAGAAAAATATTTTTTCTTGCATGTACACAACAAGTGAGCCCACTTACCCCCCAACTTGTAACTTTTTGCCATGAAATCTGACGGTTCCGGGTAGCATGCACGCGCTAGCTGTATTCTGCCTCGTTGACTTTGCATTGACGTGACGTCACTCGGTCGGCTATTTTTTGTTGTCATTTTTATAAATCAATGTGCAAGTTTTGAGGATGGCAACAGCCAAAATATTGATTAATGGGTTGTCAGGGGGTTATATAAGCAAAAATAAAGTTGCCACTCGTTAACACCAACGAACTGACAAGATATGAGACTGGGCCCACCACCTATGATGTTAGATCAACTACTGCGTTTTTTCTGTGTAACAATAGTATTTCTCTCACACTCAAGCCCAGCCACAGGGACCCTCAGTGACCATCTACTCCCCACATGGTGAACTGTATGAAGGCACCGCTGTGACTCTGACCTGCGCCACAAATGGACACCATCCAGCAGTGACAAGCTACAGCTGGTACAAGACTGACAGTCAATCAGTCCTGCAACAAGGCCCAAAGAATACCTACACCATCAGCAGCATCACATCTGAACACAATGGGAGATATTACTGCCAGATACCCTCTGAATGTGGAACGCTGTATTCAAATTTTGTGGAACTGCAGGTGGTCTGTAAGTTCCTTTCCTTTCCCTCCTACTTGACCTCATTCAATGTGTGTGTGTGTGTGTGTGTGTGTGTGTGTGTGTGTGTGTGTGTGTGTGTGTGTGTGTGTGTGTGTGTGTGTGTGTGTGTGTGTGTGTGTGTGTGTGTGTGTGTGTGTGTGTGTGTGTGTGTGTGTGTGTGTGTGTGTGTGTGTGTGAAGGGGGAGATTACCTTCTTTTCATGTAAACTTATTTCTTCAGAGATAACTATAGAGATACTAACAGACATATCCCTCGGATGCACAAATTGTGACATCCTGAGGCAGAATTACTTTGCTATTTTATTTAGATGCCTAATTTCTGAGTGCACTGTTAAATGCTAACTTAAACACCTCTGTAGCATTACTGTGCATTCCCATTACATTGTCATATTAAAAAAAATATTTGTGAATTTTGTGTAGACTGGTATGTAAGGAACACCAATGTCGTGGTGGATCCCCTTGGTCCAATTCGTGAGGGGAGCAGAGTGACCCTGACCTGCACCACTGATGCCAACCCTCCAGCTCACACCTACAGCTGGTACAGGAGAGGGGAATATACCCCGACACATTCAGAGCAGATTCTGACCTTCAACCAGATCCAACCTCAGAACAGTGGGCAGTATTACTGTCGAGCCGCCAATGGGATTGGTTCACAGATCTCCTCTTTTGTATCTGTTGAGGTTTTATGTGAGTGTCTAGTTCCTACTAGTGGTATTTGATTACATTCTGTCAGTTAAATTGTCTATGTTGTTTGACAGCAATCACATGTACAGTATGTCACAGAATTGAGTACCCCTCACATTAAAGAAATTTCACTTTGACACAATGATCAGTGACCTGTTAAGAACATATATAACCACTTGAATTTGTTGTTCACTCGCAAAAAACCTAAATACAGCCATTAACGTTTGACAACGTTTAACAAAAGTGAGTACACCCCAGGTTGAAATCCTAGAGTGTCTGAGAAGGGGCCGTGTTGACCCAAGATGTCTTGAAATGAAAAGGGATTAAAAGTGAGGTCATCGGTGTGTGTTCTGTCAGTTAAATTGTCTGTTTATTTTGTTTGACAGCAATCATGTGTTTATATAGTACTTTTCTGTATTGATAAAATAAAGAACAAAGAACAGCCAATTTGGTACTTACTGTTAATTTTTCTGTGTTTAGATGGTCCAAGGAACACCAAGGTTGTGGTGG
>NC_085857.1:50534289-50539289 GCF_034702125.1 Engraulis encrasicolus
TTTGCTTACCGTACGAAACTTGGATGGATTGTTAATGCTAATGGCCTTCTTAGTGACAGTGGCAGCACCAGCAATCCTTCTGTATCTGTCAATAGAATATCTGTGGAAAAATTGAATGACACATTAATACAACAATACAATCATGACTTTAACGAAAGCAAGGAAGACAAACCAGAAATGTCTGTTGAAGACAAAAAGTACATGGAAATAATGGAAAAATCTGTCTGTCTCACAAATGGACATTACACATTGGACTTACCTTTCAGGAAGAATAATGTAGTTATGCCAAATAACCACCAGGTGGCAGAGCAGCGTCTGGCCAGTCTAAAGAAAAAGTTCCAAAAGAATGAACAGTTCAAAACTGAATACACCAACTTTCTCACAGATGTCATCAAGAAAGGACATGCAGAAGTTGTTCCACAAGATGAACTGAAAAGAAATGATGGTCGAATCTTCTACATCCCACATCACGGTGTATACCACCCAAAGAAGGGCACCATTAGGGTGGTCTTTGATTGTGGTGCTACATTCCGTGGCACATCTTTGAATGCAGAACTGTTGCAAGGTCCAGACCTAACAAGCTCTCTCTTTGGTGTTCTCACTAGGTTCCGCCAAGAGCCTGCTGCTGTCATGACTGACATTCAGACAATGTTCCACCAGGTCCGAGTGTCAAAAGAGCACATTGACTATCTCAGGTTCCTCTGGTGGCCTAATGGTGACACTAGTCAGCCTCCAGTTGAACACCGCATGTTAGTGCACCTCTTTGGTGCAGTGTCGTCACCAAGCTGTGCAAACTTTGCACTTAGGCAAACTGCAGAGGACAACAAGGACATGTTCAATCCAAACATAATCAGCACAGTTAACACTAACTTTTATGTCGATGATTGTCTTAAGTCTCTCCCCTCTGAGCAGGAAGCAGTGCAGCTGGTGACTGAACTAACATCTCTCTGTCAAAAAGGAGGATTCCGACTGACTAAGTGGATGAGCAACAGCCGGACCGTCCTGGGACACATCCCAAAAGAGGACCGAGCCTCTGAGATCAGAGAACTGGACTTGGACAGAGATAAGTTGCCAATTGAAAGAGCCTTGGGCCTGCTGTGGAGTGTTGAAGATGACATGTTTAAGTTCAACATCATTGTGAAGGACAAGCCTCACACACGTAGAAATATGCTGTCCATTGTGAGCTCAATCTATGACCCACTCGGGTTTCTATGCCCTCTCACTCTACCTGCAAAGTTGTTGTTACAGGCTCTGTGCAGAAGCAAACATGACTGGGATGGCAGAATACCCCAAGCTGCATCTGAGAAGTGGAGAAGATGGATAGAAGACCTGAGTGTGCTGGAGGGCTTTGAAGTGCCGCGCTGCATGAAACCACATGGATTCGAAACAGTCAGACAAGCTGAGCTACACCACTTCGCTGATGCCAGCGAGCATGGATACGGCACTGTGAGTTACCTCAGAATGACAGCTGACAGCGGTGACATACACGTCTCCTTCATGACTGGCAAAGCAAGAGTCGCGCCAATGAAACAGATGACCATCCCACGCCTGGAGCTGGCAGCTGCTGTGCTGGCAGTTAAAGTGGACAAGATGCTCAGGAAGGAAATGGAGATCACACTGTCACATTCAATCTTTTGGACTGATAGTCAATCAGTTCTAAAATACATAGCTAATGAGCAGACAAGATTTCACACTTTTGTAGCAAATAGGATAGCTGTCATTAGGGACCACACAGATGTGTCACAGTGGAGGCACATTAGAACAAAACTGAATCCAGCAGACATGGCGTCAAGAGGAGTGAGCGCCAGCACATTTGTGAAGTGCAAAGAATGGATCCAGGGACCAGACTTTCTCTGGAAACTGGAAGAGGAATGGCCTCAAACCCCCATGGAACCCCTCTCACTCCCTGAAGATGATCCAGAGGTGAAAAGAAGCAGCACTGTGTTCAGTGTGATTGCAAAGAAGGAAGAGGAAAACCCAACTGAGCAGCTATTGCAGCACTTCTCAAATTGGCACAAATTGAAAAGAGTAGTAGCATGGTACCTCAAACTGAAAGACAGACTTAGAGCCAGAAGTAAAACACAAACACAAGAAGTGAAGACAAAAAATCAAACCTGTTCCCTCAGTCTGAGTGACCTGTGTAGAGCAGAAAAAGCCATCATTGTGTTCTGCCAGAGACAAAGATATCCAGATGAGATAGCACAACTGGAAAAGACACCCACAGCTAGAAAAGCAGTAGGCAGGCAAAGCAACATCTACAAACTTGATCCAGTGCTTGACGATGGAGTTCTGCGAGTTGGAGGGAGACTAAGCAGATCAGCAATGCCAGAAGAAGCGAAGCGGCCGATGATTCTGCCAAAGGACCACCACATCTCCACTCTTCTGCTTCGTCACATCCATGAACACCTGGGGCATGCTGGGAGAAATCACATCCTCTCCACTCTGCGAAAAAAGTACTGGATAGTCAATGCCAACTCTGCTGCACGCAAGATTCTCTCCAAGTGTACTGTGTGCAAACGCACAAGAGGCAAGGTAGGGGAGCAGAAAATGGCAGACCTCCCCAAGGAGAGAGTTGAGTCAGACCTACCCCCTTTCAGTAATGTAGGTATAGACTACTTCGGGCCCTTCGAAGTGAAGAGAGGAAGAAGTCTTGTAAAAAGGTATGGAGTCATCTTTACCTGTATGGCAAGCAGGGCCGTGCATCTAGAGTTGGCTCACTCCTTGGACACAGACTCATGCCTAAATGCCCTGAGAAGATTCGTGTGCAGAAGAGGACAGGTTAGACACATCCGATCAGACAACGGTACAAACCTGGTAGGAGCCAAAAAAGAACTGGAAAAAGCCCTGTCTGAACTGAATCACAGCAAGATTGAAAATGACATGCTACAGAGAGGAGTACAGTGGAGTTTCAATCCGCCAGCCGCTTCACATCATGGTGGAGCGTGGGAGCGTCTCATCCGCATGGTACGACAGGTTCTCTATTCCATCCTGAAAGAACAACATCTTGATGATGAAGGTCTACAAACACTGCTGTGTGAAGTAGAAGCCATCTTGAACAGCCGTCCCATCACCACGGTGACAGAAGATGAACGAGACCTGGAAGCGCTGACTCCGAACCACATCCTCCTCCTGAAAGCTCAACCTGCATACCCACCAGGACTGTTTCAGAAAACCGACTTGTACATCAGAAGACGTTGGAGGCAAGTCCAATACCTAGCAGACCTGTTTTGGAAGAGATGGACACATGAATATTTACCATTACTACAAGAAAGACAAAAGTGGCACATAGAGAAAAGAGGATTCCAGAGAGGTGATGTCGTGATGGTCGTCGACAGCACAGCGCCACGAGGATCCTGGCCACTTGGAAGAATCCAAACAGTCCATCCTGACTCGCAGGGCCTTGTGAGAGCTGTGACCTTAAAGACCAAATCAGGAGTTTTGACCAGACCAGTGACGAAGCTGTGCCTCCTCCTTGAGGCAGCAGATGGCGCTGATTGACGACTGGTCTCCTCACCTGTTTGCTGAATGAAAAAGATAAGTGTACATTTTTCAGCACTTATCTATTTTGTTTAATAGATGTACATTATTAAGTATACATGGCTCTTTATACAGTATCATTTTGTAATTGATGTAGACACACAATTAGGGGCCGGTGTGTAAGAGCCACTTCTTTTAATTTATTGTTTTCAAATAAGAGCTCCTGAAAATATTTATGTTGAAATGGAAAAGATTTGGATTAAGATTTTATATTTAGATTTTTGGCAAACTGTTGCAAACGTGATACTAATTGCACCTTGTTAGTGTGGTGTCCTAATTACTTCCTGTAGGTGGCGGCCAGACTGCTACTTATGATGGTGTGGTGACGCGGCCCAGACGCTGTAGGGGTGCAAGGCGCAACAGTCATTGACCGTGTCCGTGACCGTGGACGAGCCCGTGCGCGCGACTGTGCCAGCCTGAACGCGGCCTGTTGCCTAAAGCCAAGCACCATTGCATTGAACTGACAGTGTTTATTTGTTATTTTCAAAGTTTACATTCTTAAGTTTATGTTACCCCTTTTTTGTTTAATAAATCATCCAAGAAACTCATCAAGGAGAAACAATAATGCATCCTCGTCCTTTCACGCGTCAAGTCTCCTGCATTCTTACAGTCAAGGAAGTGAACAAAATGGGAAAGGTTTAAAGATAAAAGGAAACAAATGAAAACAAAGGAATTATGGAAAACTTAACCTGTTTTAATCACTACACTCTTTAAATAACCTTCATCAGTGTTTCGGAATCCTGAGAGCAATTGTCCCGCCACGGCATTATATGAAAACCTAAAAATGCACATGTAAATAGCCTGTACATTTTTTGATAAAGCAACTTTATTAGGTACCAAGCAAAGTCTTTATTCATACTAGTTAAAGGGGTATGCCACTATTTTGGGGGTTAATACAGTTAAAATCGTTGGCTGGGGTTTATAAAGGTGGTGAAGTGTCTTATTTTTCATGTTAAGTGTTGTCTTGCTTCAAGTTAAAAGAGGGAATATGTCACTAAGCTAGAGAAAGTCAATGGATCCGTGTAGCATACCCCTTTAAAATGTGAGGTGGCTGTTGACAAGATGGCCAATTCAACTATGAAGTGCTCTGGGAAACCCTAGTTGAATTTTGAGGCAATTTCTCTGAATGATTATCTGTGGGTTTGATGTCAGTTTGGGAGGCTGCTTTGGGGAGTAATAGAATAGGCCTAAACCTGAGTGAAGTACTTTTGGGGTATATGGACTAATTTCTAAATCCTTCTCATTTGGCTTTATTTCATTATTTTAGGCAGTGTTTAGGAGTACTTCAACTTGGTATTTGATGACAGGACTTTTGCATGACACACCACTAAATGTTTACTACAGTATAGAGGTTCACTGAAACCCTCGCAATCGATTTCATTTCATTATTTCAGGATCTGAATTTTGCATTAATGGAGAGTGTTGGAGATTTCTTTGTGTTTATCCTGTTCAAACTGCAATGT
>NC_085857.1:50546789-50554289 GCF_034702125.1 Engraulis encrasicolus
AACAAACAAACAGACATATTCACCAATAATAAATAAATACACGGCGAAGGTAATGATTGACCTTTGCCTTTCTCCTGCACTCCAGCCGTTCTCTGAGTATGGCAGTGCAAATTTTACCTCCAAGCTAGCAATTAACATTGGTTCCTATGAAACCAGCTGGCTGCTAACTGGTCTCATAGGACTCATGTACTCATAACTGCTAGCTTAGAATCTAAAAATCTGCACTGCCATACTCAGAGAACGGTTGAAAGTACAGGAGAAAGGTACAGTAAACCTCAATAATTTAGTTCAAGGAGAGGTGTGAAATAAGCTTATTTCCAGAAATGGGACAGTATCACTTTAAAGAGTACTCAAGACAAAATACACTCTAGACAACATGAAATGCACTGTAGGTTGTTTTCGTGTAACAATACACTCTTACACTCAAGCCCGACCGCAGGGACCCTCAGTGACCATCTCCCCACCTGGTAAATTATATGAGCGTACAGCTGTGACTCTGACCTGCCACGCTGATGAAGACCATCTAGCAGTGACAAGCTACAGCTGGTACAAGACTGGTCACAAAACGACTCTGCAACAAAGCCCAATGAAGACCTACACCATCAGCAGCATCACATCTGAAAATAATGGGGAGTATTACTGCCAAATACCCTCTGGGTGTGGACCACTGTATTCAAATTCTATGGACATGCAGGTGATCCGTGAGTGTCTTTCTGTTTCCACCTCCTTGACTTCATTCAGCGTGTGTGTGTGTGTGTGTGTGTGTGTGTGTGTGTGTGTGTGTGTGTGTGTGTGTGTGTGTGTGTGTGTGTGTGTGTGTGTGTGTGTGTGTGTGTGTGTGTGTGTGTGTGTGTGTGTGTATATGCGCACAGTGGGGAAGTCCTTTTTATTCCACTAACTTTAAGTTTACCAGACTTGGCCTAGCTGTCACCTTCTTTATTTGGCAACAATTAAATGAATTTATTTAATGATAGAGATTAAACATAGCCCCCTGATGTACATTTACATTATGGGGTATTGAATAACACATTTCACATTTGTGCACCACTGTTGTGAATTTTGTTTAGATGGGTATGTAAGGAACACCAAAGTTGTGGTGGATCCCGCTGGTAAGATACGGGAGGGAAGCAGAGTCACTCTGACGTGCAGCACTGATGCCGGCCCTCCAGCAAACACCTACACCTGGTACAGGACAGCAGGAGATGGGACAGTGAGGAGGACACAGCTGCAGAAGAGAGACAAAACAGTAACCTTCAGTCAGATCCGTCCTGAAGACAGTGGAGAGTATTCATGTCAAGCAGCCAATAGAATTACTAGCCATCACTCCCCTGCTGTTTCTCTTGAAGTTTTATGTGAGTGTCTACGTTCTTGATAGCACTTGCTTATTGCATTCTGTCACTCAAATTGTCTATTCATTTCCTGATACAGGAATCACACGTTTGATTTTTTCCAGATGAATGAAAGAACACAAAAACAGTCAATTTGATCATTACGGTCATTTTGGTAATCACTCTTGACTGTTCATTTTCTGTGTTTAGATGGCCCAAGAAACACCAATGTCCTGGTGGATCCCCCTGGTCAGATACGTGAGGGGAGCAGAGTGACCCTGACCTGCACCACTGATGCCAACCCTTCACCACACACCTACAGCTGGTATAAGGCAGGAACAAGGATACCACAAGAGACAGGCGAGATCCTGACCTTCAGCAATATCCAGCCTGAGAACCGTGGACATTACCTCTGTCGCGCAGTTAACACGATTGGTCACCAGGACTCCCCAGTGGTGTTTTTCCAGGTTTCATGTGAGTTTAAATTAGAGTTGATTACATTCAATGGACTGTCTATTTTGGGCTGCAGCAATCTCACCTACAGTATATACACTATTTCATTATTTTCCCTGATAAATTAAGACCACAGAACAGCCAATTTGGTCATTACTGTTAATTATAGTTTTTGGTGTGTTTAGATGGCCCAAAGAACACCAAGGTCGTGATGGATCCCCCTGGTCAGAAACATGAGGGAAACAGAGTGACTCTGACCTGCAGTGCTGATGCCGACCCTCCACCACACAACTACACCTGGTACAGGAGAGGAGAATCTACACCGCTGTTGACAGAGAAGATCCTGACCTTCATCAATATCCAACCTGAGAACAGTGGAGATTATTACTGTCGAGCAGCAAACCTGATTGGTCAGCAGGACTCCCCTGTGGTGCCTGTCCAGGTTTCATGTGAGTTTAAACAGAATTAATTACAGTGCTTTACAGACCTTTTTGTACATTTTTTTTAATTTATTTTGCACAAGGTTGGGTTTGTCATATGAATATTAATTCACATTTTCAATCCTAGATAAACCAATGAAGACAGTCATTGTGAATGCACCTGGTGTGATTCACAAAGGAGGATCAGTGACTCTGACCTGCAGCAGTGATGCCAACCCACCTGTGGAGAACTATACCTGGTTTAGGGTGAACGAGTCCACTCCAGTGGGATCAGGACAGCAGTTCACCATCTCCATCATCAGATCTGAGGATGCCGGACAATACTACTGTGAGGCCGGGAACACACATGGGGCTGGGAACTCACCTCCTGTGTCCATCACAGTTGAAGGTACCAGTGCATCTATTTCACTTCTGTGAATTTTTGGACAGTGGGAGCACAGAACCAAAGTAATTTGCAGGTACAGGTGTTGAGGAGGGAATATGCTTGCAGTGTGACTTTATATGACACATGATGCAGAATGTTTGATAAGGGATTACTTGCAATGAGATTGAAAGACAGCATTTAGTTGGACAATTTCAATGTGGGTCAGCAAAATTGAATGCTCTTCTCACTTCATTGATGTCTCACTATTTCCTTTAGCGGGGCAGAGCCACATAATCATTGCTGTGGCGGTTGTTGCAGTGGGTGGATTGCTTTGTCTACTGGGTGTGATAATCTGTCTAAGGTGAGAATATTTCACTGACAAGCTTAACTCCTTTGTGGGTTAACCCCATGTTAGCCATCAGTTGTACTGTCCATATAGTGTCCTGAGCCATCAATTGTAGTGTCCTGTTACTCTCAGTAACGTCATAGCCATGTTGTCATGTAGCAGTCTTTTCAGCAGACAGTTGATGGGGTAATCTGGGGTGGATTTCTCGAAACCATAGTTGCTAACTGTGCTATATGTATTATATTATTGGTAGCTTCCTCTCAGCTTCTCAAAATATGAATGCTTTGTTGTTGTTTTACAGAAGAAGAAAGCAGAGACAAGAGACTGAACAGGTATCGTGTCTCCTCCTAGTGTTTTGCAGCTTGTACTGTATTTTGTTTTTTTGTTTGTTTGTTTGTTTGTTTGTTTGTTTGTTTGTTTGTTTCTTTCTTTCTTTCTTTCTTTCTTTCTTTCTTTCTTTCTTTCTTTCTTTCTTTCTTTCTAGTAGACCCATGGCCGCCAGTGTGGTATGGTGAATGAGTGAATGTGAATGTGGGGCAGCCGTGGCCTAGTGGTTAGAGAGTTGTTTTTTCATTCTAGGGGTTGCAGGTTCGAATCCCCCCATCCTACATCTCCATCCATGGAGAGAGATTAACTAGCTAAAGTGCCCTTGAAAAAGTGACCTAACCCCACATTGCTACGGGGACTGTAACCAATACCCTGAAAAATAATAACTGTAAGTTGCTTTTAATAAATGAAAGCGTCAGGTAAGTGTAATGTAATGAATGTAATGTGAACATGTTTCAATGCAAAGTGTTGTCCAACAGGCTCTTGAGGCCCGGGTATAGTATGGCTGCCGGTGTGGTATGGTGAGAGAATGCAAGTAAATTAATTTAATGTAAACATCACACTGCAGCACCTTTGTACCTGTCCTCTTATAACAGGCTCCTCAGAACCCTAGCAGCCAACCCAAGAGCAGAAGAGGAAGAGGACAGGAAGACGATGAGACAATTTTTTATGTAATCAGTTCCATATTTGAACGTCCAGGATCTCTGAAAAGGCTGCACATAAATAACGCTCAAACATTGTGTACCTAGAAGTCTAGAGTAGTTTGGGCAATAAAACCATACTAAAAAATTGGCTGTAATTCTCCTTTAAGAATATTTAGTAGTCTCACAATTTTGATGCTTTGCTTTACTTTAATGTTTTACAGAGAGGAAGTGGTCAAACTAATGTGATCAACTTGAACTCCAACACAATTCACCCTGATGCAGTCTACCAGAGCCTGAACCCCAACACCACCCAACCTGATGCAATCTACCAGAGCATGAACCCCAACACCACCCAACCTGCAGTCTACCAGGACCTGAACCCCAACACCATCCAACCTGCAGTCTACCAGAGCCTGAATCCCAACACCACCCAACCTGACCTAGACTACGAAAACCTGAACCCCAACACCACCCAACCTGATGCAGACACCATCCAGCCTGATGCAGTCTACCAGAGCCTGAATCCCAACACCACCCAACCTAATGCAGTCTACCAGAGCGTGAATCCCAACACCACCCAACCTGATGCAGTCTACCAGAGCCTGAATCCCAACACCACTGAACCTGATGAGGATTATGTCAACAGCAACACCACCCAACCTGATGCTGTCTTCCAGAGACTGAACCCCAACACCACATAAAATCTCAAACTAATGCAGTTTACCAGAGCATCAACCCCATCACCACCAAACCAGATACAATCTAGCAATTTAGACTGAACCCCACCACCACCCAGCATGAGCCTATACCAACTATTAAACCGACTGCGTCAAAGAATGTGCATCTTAATGTTAAATTCTTCTCTAGACTTTTGACAAGCATTTTTTTTCGGTGAAGAAATGTTGGCTCTCACAGCTTTAATATTCAGACAGGATAGTGGGAGACAGAACAGAAAAAAGTTAGGAAGAGATGAAGGATTAGGGAATGACCTCAGCTTGGATTCAAACTTGAGTCCCCGGATGTATGGTAGGGTGCCTTAGCCCAGTGAGCCACGGCAGGCCCCAGCTGATGCTTTTGTCCAAAGCATCCTTTATCATATGTTTGTTATAGTCCTATACTCATCCCAGAGTAACATATTTATCTCCTATTTTTAATCACAGAGTTACTTGAGTAATGCTTTCGGAAATGTCTTGTATTTTGAATAGTTTGCTTAGGTGTATTATGCTGTTTGGAGTGGTTTATAAGATACTGCATCTTATTTTGCCCTCCAGTGTTTGGTGTAAATATCGGCTTGACATTTTAGGTTATTCCTGAAAATGTGGAAATATGTTTATTACCCAGTCTTATTTTTTGATTCGTTTTGACCAAACAGCAATTATTGATTCTTAGTGCATACCTGATGCATGTTGAAGAAGACATCTAGATCTACACCTTTTCCTAAGCCTAACTGTCAGTGAAGTTGTGCTGCTGTGAGGGGGTGCTTTTGAGTCACATGACAATTCATGACGCCAAGGGCATAACTTTTATATTAAAACAATTATATCTGAACAAATGGCATCAAAAATGGAGGGGACGGGATTGGTTGAGACTCCACAGCACGTTTTGTTTGTGTGTTTTTTTTTAATTTAGAGATGAAGTCCATCTGACTGTGTGTTGCAGTTGATACCAATTATGGATGATGTTATCTCAGACAGTGACACAGTTCGTGTACATTTTGTATCCATATTGTGCTGTTTGGAGTGTTCAGTAATTTTCTTTTTAGCTTTCTGTGTTTGGCGTAAATATTGGCTTGACCTATAGGGCTATTCCTGAACATACAGATATATGTTGATATTTATCAATCTGATTGTTTATAGCTTGTTTTACGCATTAAACTAAGACAGGACGTCAACCTGACTGTTTGTTTCAATAAACATGATTTTTATGTTTTGTAATAGTAGTCGGTTTTATTTACCCTGCAGTGTCTGGAGTAAATATGGGGCGCCTAAGTCACGCCCTCTACTTCCTGGTTCATGGGGCAGGGGGAGTCAAAAAATAATTACTGGGCTTGAAATGAGACAGCAACCCATACCTATGACCTCCACTTATGCACCACAAATCCACCATGACTCGCCTCGTTCACTTCCATTCATTTTTTTGCAACTTACTGCCCCATGAACCAGGAAGTAGAGGGCATGACTTAGGTGCCCCGTTGGCTTCACCTGTTAGGCTATTACTACTGTAAACATACTGAGGCATAGAATAGTCCACCAGTACGACATGTGTGTATGTTCAGGCTCCTTTACTGAAACATGTAAACGTCCGCCAGTGCAATATGTATACATGGAGGCTCATTTTGTGTTTCATCTGATCGTGTATAAATGGTTTTATGAATAAATCTAAGATAGAAGGGAAATCTGACTGTGTGTTTCACTTGCAGGAGATAATCCTATGACTCATGTTATCCCTTCGTGTATAGGTAAACAAGTCTCTTTATAGCTTTTTTAATTTGTAAATTCCACCATTGCAGTGGTCACACAGATTTTTCGGCTACAAGAGCTTTCATCATTTCATGTCTGTCTGACCCCTGCAATGGCTGAATATAAAAAGGAAAGAGAAATACCTGCATGAGTGTGATCTAATCTGTGCTCAACACTGTACCTGTTATTTGTCCCTTCAGAGACACACCAACACGAGAGAGCATAATGTTTGTTCACCAAGAAATTCCTTCACAAATGTTTTCTGTTCATCTCAAAAGAGTCAATATAGTCCATAATCTGTCCTGTGACTCCTAAATGTGAACTGCCATTGAAACAATAAATGCACCAATTTTTCCTTGAGATACTAGGTGCATACTACTTTAATGCGCTCGATCGACATAGACAAAACACGCGAGCGAGAACTTTGCAGTCACAATGTGGGTGGTATTAAACACAGTGCATTTAAAGTCTGCCACAAATGTGCAGGAGACGATGAGCTCGCACCAGTTTGATGTACTAGAAATCCAAGTGTGGGGGGACAGGTGGGGAGGAGGAGCTGGACTGGGGTGCAGTGCAAACTTGTGTAGGGGTGTGAGACAAGGCACACATACATACGTGAGTGAACTGTTGCCCAACCATTTCAGGGCTGCATGACCTCGAAGACGGTATGTAGACCCTTGCAGACAAGCATCAAGGGTCAGATTGTATGTAGTTTAGAAGATATGCGTCAGAAACCGGACTGTAAAATGAGGAGTGTTTGGGGATAACAATGTGGTGTTTTTATTTTACAACCAAAATGTTTGTGGATATGTAAAGAGTATTTATAGACTTGTTTTTGTACAATATAGAATGTTTTCGAGATGATTGATGCCCACCTGAGTTGGTTTCGACCATGGCCTTGAAATTGGTCTGCAAACCTTTCACGGATGTGAGGTGAGTCATAGTAGGTCTACGGTTCACTTACGGAGAAAATTGTTACTTTGTGACTGAACTCCTTGATTGATTTATTTAAGTCACGTTTTGACATTTGTTTGCAAGCAATAGCTTATTTATGAGCATTATGTATGGAGGTTTTTTTTCCTTTTGGTTTTCTCTGGACTGAAGTTTCTGGCAATAAAATTGCCCGTCTCGGAACGTCA
>NC_085857.1:50559289-50564289 GCF_034702125.1 Engraulis encrasicolus
TGGTGCACTCCTTGGTCGTCAACAATCTCAGCTGGAGGCGGTTGCTGCCAGCATCAGAGACCTGGCAGCCCAGATCCAACCACTCCAGCTCTCCCTCTCGGCCTCAGCAGCTGCCCAGCGTACCCAGCCTGACCAACCTGACCAGCCTGCCCAGTCTGCCGAGACCTCCTCGTCTGCAAACCCTGCCCGCGAGCCACGACTACCCCCGCCAGAGAAGTACTCTGGTGAACCTGGTACCTGCCGCTCCTTCCTGTCGCAATGCACCCTCATCTTTGAGCTACAACCCGGCACCTTCCCCACCGACCGTGCAAAGGTGGCGTATGTGATCACTCAGCTGTCGGGACGCGCCAGAGAATGGGGTACTGCCACATGGGATGCAGGGTCGTCTGTCTGCGGGAAATTCGAGGAGTTTGCAGCTGAAATGAAGAGGGTCTTCGATCGCTCTAAACATGGACATGAGGCCGCCCGTGAACTGCTTCACATGCGCCAGGGCCGCAGGTCAGTGTCAGACTACGCTATCGACTTTCAAACCCTCGCAACCACCACTGGATGGAGCTCTGGGGCCCTGTTCGACACCTTTCTTGATGGGCTGTCAGAAGACATCAAGGATGAACTAGCTTGTCAAGACCTGCCCAAGACCTGTGAGGAACTCGTCAACAGGGCCATCCGCATTGACACCAGGTTGCAGCAGCGTCGTCGAGCGAAGACCTTTGGAGGCCCACCTGGAAGGGCCTTCATCAGCCCAGCCATGCCTTCATCGCATTCATCTTCTCTGCCCAATGCTGCACCCGAGCCAGAGCCCATGCAAGTAGATCGGACCCGCCTGACCCCGGATGAGCGACAAAGAAGGATTACAACCCGCTCCTGCCTCTACTGTGGCCAGCCAAATCACTTTGTTGCCAACTGCCCATTAAAAGCCAGCGCTCACCTGTGAGAGGGGTTCTGGTGAGCGTCACACCCATTCACCCCTCCTCTGCTCAGCGCACCATCATGCCAGGCATCCTGTCCTGGGGAGACCACCAACTGGAAGTGGAGGCACTCATTGATTCCGGAGCTGAGGAAAATTTCATTGACGTCAACCTGGTGAGCCAGTGGAACCTGCCTACAGTGAGTCTTGAGAAGCCCCTGGTGGCCAATGCGCTGACTGGGCTCAAGCTGGCCAACATCACTCACTCCACTGCTCTGGTGAGTCTCTCTCTCTCTGGCAATCATCATGAACAGTTGACATTTCATGTGATAAGGGCGCCACAAGCCCCAGTTGTTCTTGGTCATCCCTGGCTCGTTAAACACAACCCACATATTGATTGGGCAGGGAAGTGTATAATGGGCTGGAGCCCGTTCTGTCATTCTAATTGTCTTCTTCAGGCCCAGTTACAGCTGAACTCTGCTCCTGAAGTCCAGGAGGACTTCCCAGATCTGTCAGGCATCCCTCTGGACTATATGGACCTAAAACAGGTGTTCAGTAAGTCCAAAGCCTCTTCTCTTCCCCCTCATCGTCCTTATGATTGTGCTATTGACCTCCTTCCTAGCACTTCTCCCCCCAGAGGCCGCTTGTACTCTCTATCCCGTCCCGAGACAGAAGCCATGAGTAAATACATCCAGGAGTCTCTCGCAGCTGGCATCATCCGTCCCTCCTCATCCCCAGCCGGAGCCGGATTCTTCTTTGTGGGAAAGAAGGACGGTTCATTACGCCCATGCATTGACTATCGTGGCTTGAATGATATCACTGTCAAAAACAGGTACCCTCTCCCCCTCATGTCATCTGCATTCGAACTCCTCCAAGAGGCTACTGTATTCACCAAGCTAGACCTCCGGAATGCATACCACCTGGTCCGTATCCGTGAGGGGGACGAGTGGAAGACTGCCTTTAACACGAGCTCTGGACATTATGAGTATCTTGTGATGCCATTCGGCCTTACTAATGCCCCTGCTGTCTTTCAAGCCTTAGTCAATGATGTTCTCAGAGACATGCTTAACCAGTTTGTGTTTGTGTTTTTAGACGATATCCTCATCTTTTCCAAGTCTCTGAAGGAACATGTCACACACGTCCGCAAAGTCCTGCAACGTCTCCTGGAGAATCAACTGTTCGTGAAGGCAGAAAAGTGTGAATTCCACCAGGAGACCGTATCATTCCTTGGCTATGTGGTAACCCCCGGAACCATCCAAATGGATCCACGAAAGGTCAAGGCAGTTCTGGAGTGGCCCACACCTCTCAGTCGCCGGGATCTGCAGAGTTTTCTGGGCTTCGCTAATTTCTACAGACGCTTCGTCCGAAACTTCAGTGCTGTGGCAGCCCCCCTGACCGCTCTAACCTCTTCGAAAGTGAAGTTTGCCTGGTCTCCAGACGCAGAACATGCCTTCCAGGTTCTCAAGCAACGATTCACCTCTGCCCCAATCCTGGTCCAACCCAATCCCGAGATGCAGTTCATCGTGGAGGTCGATGCTTCAGATGTTGGGGTTGGTGCCATTCTCTCCCAACGCTCGACCAAGGACAACCGAATACATCCTTGCGCCTTCTTCTCCCATCGTTTATCACCGGCTGAGCAGAATTATGACGTGGGTAACAGAGAATTGTTAGCTGTAAAGATGGCTCTGGAGGAGTGGCGGCATTGGCTGGAGGGTGCTTCACTGCCGTTTATAGTCTGGACTGATCATAAGAACCTAGAATACATCAAGAAGGCCAAGAGACTCAACCCTCGCCAAGCACGGTGGTCCTTGTTCTTCTCCAGATTCAATTTCATTCTATCCTACCGCCCTGGCCACAAGAACACCAAACCTGATGCCCTTTCCCGGCAGTTTGCTCTGTCTGAGAAGACCCCCAAAGACGACCCCATCCTTCCATCTCGCTACTTCCTGGGGGCAGTCCGGTTAGACATTGAGTCTGCTGTTCTAGCCGCCCAAGCAGGTGAGGCAGGTCCTAGTCAATGTCCCACTAACCTTCTGTATGTACCCAATTCTGTCCGCACGCAGGTGTTGGAGTGGGGCCACTCCACCCGGCTGTCCTGTCATCCTGGAGCCAAGAGAACCCAGGCCTTCATTGAGAGACGATTCTGGTGGCCAACCATAAAAGTCGATGTCCTCGAGTTTGTCCGGTCCTGCCAGGTCTGCATACGGAACAAGACCTCAACCACACGCCCAGCCGGCCTGCTGCAACCCCTGTCTGTGCCAAAACGGCCATGGTCCCATATATCCCTGGACTTTGTGACTGGTTTGCCTCCATCCAACGGTAACAATGCTATACTTACTGTCGTTGATCGCTTCTCCAAGTCTGTCCATTTCATTCCCCTGCCTGGCCTTCCATCCGCCAAAGACACTGCAGACCTCATGATACAGCACGTCTTCCGAATACATGGCTTACCCATAGAGGTGGTATCGGATAGGGGCCCCCAATTCACATCTGCATTTTGGAAAGCATTTTGTAAACTGCTTGGTGCCTCTGTTTGTCTGTCTTCAGGTTTCCACCCCCAAAGCAATGGCCAGACCGAGAGGGCAAATCAGCTGCTGGAGACGGTGCTGCGTTGTATGGCATCCCAAAACCCATCCACCTGGAGCCAACAGCTACCCTGGGCCGAGTATGCCATCAACTCTCACGTCTCCTCAGCCACGGGCCGTTCGCCTTTTGAATGCTCGCTCGGGTACCAGCCGCCGCTGTTCCCAGCCCAGGAGGGGGAGGTTGGCGTTCCTTCTGTGGAGGCCTTCATTCGGCGCTGCCGTCGAACATGGAGACTCACTCGCTCCACCCTCCTCCGCTCCTCTGCCAAGATGAAGGCCCAGGCAGATAAGCATCGCTCCAGGGCCCCGCAGTATCGCCAGGGCCAGCGTGTGTGGCTCTCAACGCAGGACCTGCCCTTGAAAACTGAGTCCCGCAAACTTTCCCCACGATTCATCGGCCCTTTCCCCATTGCCAGAGTCCTCAGCCCCACAGCCGTCAGGCTCAAGCTCCCACTGCCCCTACGCCGCATCCATCCCACATTTCATGTCTCCCGAATCAAGCCCTTTGTGTGCAGCCCCATGCACCCGGCCCCCAAACCTCCTCCGCCCCCTCGTCTCATTGAAGGCTCCGAGGCGTACACTGTGCGGCGTCTCCTTGATGTTCGACGCAGGGGTCGTGGGCTCCAGTATCTCGTGGACTGGGAGGGCTACGGCCCTGAGGAGAGATGCTGGGTCCCGGCTCGGCATATCCTCGACCCTGCGCTCGTGAAGGACTTTCGCCGCCGACATCCAGTGCCTGTCAAGGGGACGCCAGGAGGCGTCCGTTAGAGGGGGGGTACTGTTAAGATCTGCTGTGTTTGGACACTTTACTCCACCCTGCTGGCTGGCTGTTGTACTGCCACTGTTTTTTCTTGACAGCTCTTTGTTTTGGTTTCTCATGTGCCTTTTGTTTTCATGGGTTACCACGCCCCCTTGCCACACCTGTTCCCCCTCATGTCGTTATTGAGTGCAATTAGTGCTCTCTGTTGCCTATTGGATTTTGTGTTTGTTGGAATGCTATTTAAGCCTTGTGTAGCCTTAGTTCTGTGTCTGACCGTCTGACCATGTCTGCCTGTTATTCTGATGCCTGAAGATTTCGTGAGTAACTTGTGAATCTGTTCTGGACTTTTGTTTTTGTTTATGGACTCTAAAAAGCTTGAAACCTGTTTTTGGAAACTTCTTGGATTTTTGGACTGTGAAACTGAAACCTTCCTTTTTGAACCTTTTTCACCTGTTTTTTGATGTTTATGGACTAAGTACTTTGCCTCTGAGGATTGGATCTTCTGTGCCTTTTTGTTGTCTTGGATTTTTTGAGACTTTTACATTCTACTGAATTTTTTGAGTTTTGGACTGCCAGTTTGCGCTGCCCTGCCTTTGTGACTTTTTGCTTGTCAAAATAAAAGACACTCAACTCTGATCTGCATTTGGGTCTCCGTCTGTAACTCTTACAGCAAATCTGTTTATCTTGGTCTCAAGAGAGATAAACAGACCAAGGATATGGATCACTGGAACCATGTCGTGTGATCTGA
>NC_085857.1:50566789-50611789 GCF_034702125.1 Engraulis encrasicolus
AAAAAACTACATGTGGATCTCAGATGTCTGCCCATGTCAACCTCCAAGTTGTCTGTGAGTGTCTCCATCCCTACTCATTGAACCTCAGTCAGTGTACTGTACTGTAGTTAGACAGTTGGTCTTGGCACCAGTGTGTTGCAAGTTTCTAATCTCACCTCTAAGCAAGAATATGTGTGTTCTCCCTACACTTTTATGAATGGCTTAAATGCCCCTGGGAACTACACAGTGCCATGTAATTTAATGCAATGTAATATTTAGATGGCCTAAGGAACACCAAGGTTATGGGGACCCCCCCTGGTCAACTAGTGTGAGGGAAGCAGTCTGACACTAACCCTTACATTTAGGAAGAATGTGTGTGTTTGTCCTGCATGTCCAAGTCACTAAAAGTGTCAGCTAATGCAATTTAATGACGTGTCATGTTTAGATGGTCCAAAGAACACCAAGGTTGTGGTGACTCCCTCCCGTGAGATACGAGAGGGGAGCAGAGTGACCCTGACCTGCAGCACTGATGCCAACCCTCCACCACACACCTACACCTGGTACAAGGCAGGGACAATAATACCACAAGAGGCAGGACAGCTTCTTACCTTCAGCCAGATCCAACCTGAGAACCGTGGGCAGTATTACTGTCAAGCAGGCAATGGGATTGGTCAGCAGCGTCCCTCCCCCTCTGTATCTGTTGGGGTTTTATGTGAGTGTCTAGTTCTTGATTGTGGTTATTGATTACATTCCGTCAGTTAAATTGTCTGTCTATTTTGTGTGACAGCAATCATATGTACAATAAAGAAATTAAATACATTAAAGAAATTTCACTTCGACACAATGATTAGTGACCTGTTAACAACATACAGTATATAACCACTTAAATTTGTTGTTCACTTGCAAAAAATCAAAATACAACCATTAACGTTTGACAACGTTTAACAAAGGTGAGTAACCCCCCCCCCCCCCCCCTGTAGAGAGTGTCTGTGTTGACCCGAGACCCGAAATGAAAAGGGATTAAAAGCGAGGTAATTTGTGTGTGTTCTGTCTGTTTATTTTGTTTGACAGCAATAATGTGTTTATATAGGCCTAGTACTTCATTTCTGTCCTGATCAAATGAAGAACACAGAACTGCCAATTTGGTCCTTGAAGTTAATTGTTGTTCATTTTCTGTCTTTAGATGGTCCAAGGAACACCAAGGTTGTGGTGGATCCCCCTGGTCAGATACGAGAGGGGAGCAGAGTGACCCTGAGCTGCAACACTGATGCCAACCCTCCACCACACTACAGCTGGTACAAGAGAGGAGACTCCACACCGCTGTGGACAGAGAAGATCCAAACCTTCAACCAGATCCAGCCTGAGAACAGTGGATATTATTACTGTCGAGCAGCAAACCTGATTGGTCAGCAGGACTCCCCAGTGGTGCCTGTCCAGGTTTCATGTAAGTTTAAATAGAGTTGAAGAGTTGATTACAGTATTTGACAGTGATTTTTTTTTAATTGTAATTTTAAATTATTTTGTGCAAAAGTTTGATTTTTCACAAGTTAAATTAGTATTCATCTTCTTGCAGATAAACCAAAGAAGACAGCCATTGTGAATGCACCATCTGGTGTGATTGACAAAGGAGGATCAGTGTCTCTGACCTGCAGCAGTGATGCCAACCCACCTGTGGAGAACTACACCTGGTTTAAGGTGAACGAGTCCACTCCGGTAGGATCAGGACAGCAGTTCACCATCTCCTACATCAGATCTGAGGATGCAGGACAGTACTACTGTGAGGCCAGGAATACATACGGAGCTGAGAACTCATCTGTGGTGTCCATCACAGTTGAAGGTACCAGTGCATCTCTATTTCACTTCTGTGATTTTTTGGACAGTGGGAGCACAGAACCAAAGTAATTTGCAGGTACAAGTGTTAAGGAGGGAATACGTATGCTTGCAGTGTGACTTTATATGCGGACAACAACACACATGCTGCAGAATGTTTGATAAGGGATTACTTGCAATGGGATTGAAAGACAGCATTTAGTTGAACAATTTCAATGCGGGTCAGCAAAATTGAATGCTCTTCTCACTTCATTGATGTCTATTAATTAATTCCTTTAGCTGGGCAGAGCTACATAGTCATTGCAGTGGTGGCTGTCGCAGTATGTGGAGCGCTTCTTCTACTGGGTGTGATCCTCTGTCTGAGGTGAGAATATTTCACTGACAAGCTTAACCCTTTTGTGGGTTAACCCCATGTTAGCTATCAGTTGTACTGTCCATATAGTGTCCTGAGCAGGGCTTAACACTAACACACGCCAGGTAGCCAAATGCGGGTGAAAGTCGGCGTTGGCTAGTAGATACCGAAGGTTCACTAGCCATTCTGGCGGGTCCGTTACTATTCTGAATGATGAGGCACCGTATTTTGTAGTTTTTTTCCTCGGACCGTCTTTGCTACAAAAGCAATACAATGCGATTTCGCGAGCCTACAATACCCATGAAGCACCTGTGTCACGTGTCACCTGTGTGTCACGCACTCCAAGAATCTGATAGAGCTAGTCTTGCGAAGAGGAGTGGCAGTGAGCTACAGGCATATCAGCATGCGTTTGGAAATGTCACTGAAAACCTTATCGTGAAAATAAAGTAGCGAAGTTCATCTCAACTGACCTGTTTTGCGATCTGTCATTAGTACAATACTTAGTAGTAGTGGACATTAAAATGACCAAGGCGAGAGGAAAACACGCCAGTCTGTCTTGTGAAAGTCTCGAGACTAAAGCGCAGTGATAAGACAAGGACACATGCGGCATTAATAATGTTCGGTTTAAATTATTTTCTGATTTGCCTGTATGTCTTCATACCTTAATATTCCTCCATGTTTCTTGTGCTGTTGTTCCCGACTGTCAAACGGGCTTAAACAACGCGCAGTAGTGTAGCCTTCCAGACAGTACAAAAGCATGTCCCTTGCCCGTTTCGCCTCGCGTCCGTTTGTATTTTAAAGATGGCCTCTCAACGTCATTTAATTAATATTGCCGTGTTCCCCATTGTTATTGAATGTGTTACGCGTTGGTCCTGTTTTAAAAAACGTTCTGGTTGCTTTGTTTCAAGACGTTTTTGCAAGCTGGCAAGGTGGCTTGTGGAGAAACGAGAGAGTGTTCCGTGTTTCTCGTGGAAATGCGTCTCTGATTGGCTCACTCCTCCTGCTCTCGAAGAAACGCGTCTCTGATTGGCTCAGTCCTCCAGTTCTTGGAGAGAATGTAATGGGAAACAGAGTCGCCACTTCCCCGGGTGGTACTGCACTATAGGGGCGCCAGCGGAGGCGTGCAGGCTCCATTCAGGGCTGTGCTCTTTCGACAGCGACCCCTAGGCGAGCTGCAGGCACGGAGCAACCAGAGTGAGCTGGCTTTATGTATGAGGCTTTTTGCTGTGTGTGTACCTGAGAGTAGCAACCAGCTGATAGCTAAGCGAAGCTATGTTTCGGGCCACCAGACGTTGCTTATTTTGAAAACAAGCAGAAAAAAATTACTCGACATGTTTTTAGATAAATGGGTCGATATAAACCTTTGTGGGCAACGCCTTCTTTCAACATGACGAAACACAGAACGGCTTTCGTGATTCGCTCGTTTCTCTGCATTATTTATGTAAATTGGGAAACACACGGGAAACACAGCCATGAGAGTTGACGCACCGCTATGAGAGCCTTGCAAGTGAGTTTAACTTGGGGTGACCGTCCGATCTTCGAAAGGAGTGAGTAAAAGAGTTTTATCGGAAGTTGGCCTTTAAATAACTAAATATGTAGTTACCGCGTCTGTGTGCGCTTTTTAGTGGACACTATAAGAAAATATTCCAGAAGAGGTGTTATCCCATATCCATGACCGAGGACAGGCGAACTTGGCAATGACTTTTGCTATCTACTTTGCGCATCAATTTGGACGGCGACCTCCACAGATTGGCCCATATGATATGAAGAAAGAGCCTTTCAGATCAAAGACGAAAACATTTTGCTCTATAACTTAGGCTACATTTGTGCCCTTCCACAACACTGTGCTTGGTGTTTCTGCATGGTCAATATAGGCTATGCCATTCCTCAGATCAGTAGGCTAAATCTGTTCTTTCCATAGCATGCATGCATGGACCAGTTAATAGGCCTAACAATTCTAATTATTAAGCCCTATTATATTATAGTATAATATAATATGTTATATTATATTATATTATATTATATTATATTATATTATATTATATTATATTATATTATATGTTATATTACATTACATTATTACAGTCTATTGTATAATTCATTAAAGCTGCTATGATGGCTAAGAAAATTGTGGCTAGTGAAAAGGCCCAATGGCTAGTGAGTCAGGAAAACCACTAGCCAAAATGGCTGGTAAGCGAAAAAGTTAGTGTCAAGCACTGGTCCTGAGCCATCAATTGTAGTGTCCTGTTACTCTCAGTAACGTCATAGCCATGTTGTCATGTAGCAGTCTTTTCAGCAAAGAGTGAACAGACAGTTGATGGGGTAATCTGGGGTGGATTTCTCGAAACCATAGTTGCTAACTGTGCTACTGTATGTGTATTATATTATTGATAGCTTCCTCTCAGCTTCTCAAAATATGAAGGCTTTGTTGTTGTTTTACAGAAGAAGAAAGCAGAGACAAGAGGCTGAACAGGTTTGTGTCTCTTCCTCTGGTGTTTTGCAGCTTGTAGGCCTAGGTTCTACTGTATTTTGTTTGTTTGTTTGTTTGTTTGTTTGCTTGCTTGTTTGTTTGTTTGTTTGTTTGTTTCTATGTTTCTTTCTTTCTTTCTTTCTGTCTGTCTTTCTTTCTTTCTTTCTTTGAACCCTGGTTATAGTAGGCCCATGGCCGCCAGTGTGGTAGTGTTGTCCAACAGGCTCTTGAGCCCCGGGTATAGTATGGCTATACCGCAGTACAACTATCCCGGTGTGGTACGGTGAGTGAATGTAAATGTAATGTAAACATTGCACTCCAACTTCTTTCTTTCTTTCTTTCTTTCTATCTTTCTTTCTTTCTTTCTTTCTTTCTTTCTTTCTTTCTTTCTTTCTTTCTTTCTTTCTTTCTTTCCAGCCAGTGTGTGAATGAGTGAATGTGAATATAATGTGAACGTTTCAATGCAAAGTGCTATCCCGATATGCTCTGCAGAACCCTGGTTATAGTAGGCCCATGGCCGCCAGTGTGGTATGGTGAATGAGTGAATGTGAATGTGAATGTGGGGCAGCCGCGGCCTAGTGGTTAGAGAGTTGGTCTTTGAATCTAGGGGTTGCAGGTTCGAATCCCCCCATACCTCTGCCTGCATCTCCATCCATGGCTGGAATGCCCTTGAACAAGTGACCTAACCCCACATTGCTCCGGGGACTGTAACCAATACCCTGAAAAATAATAACTGTAAGTTGCTTTGAATAAATGAAAGCGTCAGCTAAGTGTAATGTAATGAATGTAATGTGAACATGTTTCAATGCAAAGTGTTGTCCTCTTGAGCCCCGGGTATAGTATGGCTGCCGGTGTGGTATGGTGAGAGAATGCAAGTAAATCAATTTAATGTAAACATTGCACTCCAACTCCTTTGCACTTGTCCTCCTATTAAAGGCCCCTCAGAACCCTGGCAGCCAACCCCAGAGCAGAAGAGGAAGAGGACAGGAGGACGATGACGAAGATTATGATGACGTTCAGTACTCGACCATCCAGCCCCACTGCTCCAGACAGACCACACACGGTAAAAAACAATACCAGTGTTAATATACGTAACTGTACCAGAGCTGAAAATGACTCAATTTACTTCTTGTTCAGTGTAACATTTTCAGAATTAAATCTATTCAGCATTTTTATTCTAATTCTATTCTATTCTATTCTATTCTATTCTATTCTATTCTATTCTATTCTATTCTATTCTATTCTATTCTATTCTAATCGAATCTGTTTTATTCTAGTTACACACTTCATACTGTAAACTGTAAACTGTGTAAACATCAGAGTTGGAATTACACTGGGAGCCTGCAGAATTGTACAAAGAGTTTTGACTGCATTGTCACAGTGATTTTACTGGTGTTATACAGTAAGTACTCTACCTGGATGTATATATACATTTACTCTGAAACATTGACACCCCATTTGTTTTTACTGTGCAGGTGGAGTTCAGGGAGATGATGTGGAGTATGCCACTGTGCAGCCGAAACGCCTTAGAAAGACTGCAGGAGGTCAGGGGGCTGCTGAGGTGCAATACGCCAGCGTCCACTTCAAGAAGGCCAAAGGTGCACAGGGGTGAGTCTGATGACGAGAGACTGGGATGAATGATTATTTGAATTGTATTTATATGGTAAAATATTAATATGCCGAAATGATATTACAGTACGTAATACGTACTCGCCCTTGGTGGCTTTTCCCTTGAGTCTGATGATGCAATTTGTCACATGCATGGCTGCCCTCTGGAGGTTAAGACAGGGAATTACTCCATACGCAGTAGACTACTGTCAGACAGTAGTACTACAGTACTACTGTAGTACAGTTTCTTGTCATTATTGTGTCAAGGGTTAACTGTGAAATCACTTATTTTAACCATTCATCCATATATTCAGAAAATGATTATCAATACATAGTTTAAGCAATCTTGTTAAAAGTCACAATTCCTTATTAGCATTTGTCACAGCCTGCTGTAATTTCTGTTTCTGCCTATTGCTCTCAATGCCCTGCTTCTCTGTGTGTAGTACCCCAGTTCGGCCAGAGAGGGAGCTCTCTCCAGTCTACAGCAGTGTGCAGCCAAAGGAGGATCCATCTGTGGTGTACAGCAGTGTGCAGAACAGAGCTGTGTAGGAGAACAAGAGAAGCAAGCCACTCATATTATGTGACATAGATATGTGTATACACATATCTATATGAATATAAACATACATATAAATATAGCTGTAAATAGAAAAGTAAATGTAAATATAAATGAATCACTCTTCAGTCTATGCAAATCACATCAGTGCAGCAACATCCTTGCTGCTTTACTGTATAGCATTTTATTAAATGTCCAGTTATGTGTAGGCCTCAAAACTGTATTGGACAAGACTGTACAATCTTCTCAAATAGCCGGGTAACGTATAGCCTATGTTTCATTTATGTTTTGATATACTGTATTTTGTGTTTAACATTATGGAAAGCATGTTCAAATTCTTGTTTTATTGTTTCCAAATGTAAATAATACGATTTTAAAATGTAATGCAGATGCAAAATGCAGGTTTGTAAATAAAATGTAGCCTATCATTGAAAGAATGTGACACATATTTTGAAATGCAAAATTAATGAGAATGTTGTTATAGGCAAGGAAATCCAAAACAAGATTTTTGTTTTGTAAATATACACTGTGTATTAGTTTACAACGTGTTTTCACCAACTAGGAGTTCTTCAGGGCATATTGGGGGCAGCTGTGCACTAATGGTTAAGGAGGTGGACTTTAACATCAAATATTAATGTATTTATTTATTTACTAAAGAGACCAGTGTTGAATTCCTCAGATTACCTTGCCAGGCTTTTAAGAATCCTTGCAACAACGAGTACCAAGGCAAAACGTTGACCACCATGAAGAATGCCAAATATGTGCTATTTTTTTAATGAGAATATTGTGTCTAAAGGATAAGCTTTTTTTGTATGGCACATATAGTGTATAAATGTAGACCAAGAGTGGAGTTGTTCCTGTTGCTGATGCTGCTACTGCTGCTGCTACTGCTGCAGGTGATGATGATGATGATGATGATGATGATGATGATTTCAGGCTATTTATATAAGATGATGATGCACATAGCACAGCTATTCATGGTCCCTTGCATTTCCTACATTATGTTAGCCTATATTCATTTTTCATACAAAGCAAGTAAGGGCAGAATTGCAAATTAAGTAAATGGGGAGAATGTTACACATAGAGTTCTTCGAAATGCAAAGACTAAGAGATGTTTTTCTTATTTCGTATTTGTCAGTCTAATATGCATGTACATAGAGTATGAGACTTTTATGGATATTTTTGCACTTCTTATTTGCTTCGATGTGATTCAAGTTTTATGTTTATGTATAACATAATGTGCTATAGCTGATTTCTAACTATTATTTCAATGTCAAAAGCAAGAATGTAACTTTTTACCTAATAAAAATAGAAAATGTTATTGTGCTCTTTCATTTATAAGTCCTTTGCATTTATCTTTAGATTCATACTTTCTGTTTAATGTGCCAGTGGGTGAACTGTGATGAACACAGAGCGTAATTTCAGCTTTACATTCATTTGTATTGGCTGCAGAACAAATGTTGGCTGCTGTGTGCTCATAATGATGTACATATCTGACTCACACCCACCACTGCCTCTGGTGGTCAAATGGTGACAGTGCAGTAATTGGTATTGCTATGAAGAAAACATCCTGCAGAGGGAGCTACTGAGTGATGGAAAGCCTGGACAAATTATTTGAAGCTGCATAACATTAAAATTATGTCAGGGCCCAGTAAACGGCCCTCGAGACATAGGCTCCCCACCCCGGATGTAGAAGAAGCTGCTGACTGGATGGAACATCATCAACATATTACTTGTGTCTACATATCCCTCTAAATCCAATTTAAAGTGTACAAAAGAAATGCTTTTATTTAAATATTGCACCTTTCATCTCCCCCTTTATATACACTCACTAACTCTCACAGGGAACAAAAGGTAAACATTTCACATAATGCAAGTTAGTGAAACGGCTAAAGCAAATATGTATTCCTAATGGGACTATGGCACTGTGTTGTAGAAGATCTGCAACCCTTAGATTTATTTGTTTGACATCTCATAATTATTTCTCCACTTTGTCGACATACTCAGTTTATACATTTTTTCCACTTTTTTTTTTACAAACTCTGTGACCTGTCCTGGATACATTCTGAGTATGTCAATGTAATGAGATCTACTACAAGGAAATGGTAACAGAAATAATAAAATGCCTCTAAAGATAGTCCCATATAACAATAGCCCCATATGGCCCAAGCACTATACATGTAGGCCTACTATCACATGAAAAAACATTACAATTCTTGTCTAACAATACTGTAAGGTCTGCATATGAAGAGGTGGATAAAAGGTATTACAGTTTTTCTCGATTGCTTCCACACAATTTCTGGTACTTCACACACAATTCTCGGAACATCTCACCCATGTCCCAACTCCCCTAACCAATGTCACTGAACAGTGAACACTAAGCACAATTCCTTCTTTACACTCACACTTCAGTTTTAAAACACACTCTTTTCAAACCACTACACACAATTCTCTGGATTACACACAATTTTCATGAAGAAAAACCCTGGTTGTTGCATTGAACACACTGTCATTCAAAATACTAAAATCAACTGCCATACTATGTTCACTTCCTCATCACATGGGCAAACTCTCTTCATACTGGTTTACAATCTGAAATCATCACCCCATAAGGACACAGATTGCATGCCATATTGATGAAAAATGAGTGGATGCAAGGAGAAAACGCATTTGTTTAGTTTTTGAACTCAAAAATAGCCTATGTTATACAGGACATCACTTTCATGTGGTTACCCAATATTTTACAATAAATTAGTGCATTTTTTAAATGTCAGAAAAATATGTAAAATATACATCTGTGTACTCTGAGTCTAAAAACAATATTTCAGTATTTTACTACAGAAAAATACCCTCTTTAGTAGAACACTGAAGAAAATAAGTGTCTACTGTGTGTCAAGTTGAGTATAGAGTTTTACCTTGTACATGTTAGTGTTCAATGGTTCACAAAAGAGTGTATTAAAATGATTGCTTGTGTGTGTCATTTATTTGAGAACAAAATTACCTTTTTAGAAGAGAGTATTGTTTTGAGACAAGACGTGCAGGTAGTGAGGAGTTTTGCCCGTTGTATGTGAGGTTTGGAGATTTGTGTGTAGAAAATGTGTAGAAAAATGTGTGTAAGCAATCGAGAAAAACTGTAACCAAGTTAGGCCAATTCACATTTGAGAGGGTTGTTTGCTGCATGATATATGCCACTGTGTGTCTGTGCATGTGTGTGTGTGTGTGTGTGGGGGGGGGGGTTGTATGTATGTGCCAATGTCTTTGTACAGAGAGAGAGATGAGAGATTTGTGGTTGGCTGTGTCTTCCTGTGTTTGTCTGATTCAGAGAAACATGTACTTCCTTCCGAGACGATGATTTCTGCGACACCATCTCTACAGGGCAGTCAGGACAAACGGAGGGATAAGAGCTTTTAAATGTACGTACCATTTCCTTACTTCATTGAAAACTGTACGGTAAGGGCAACAACACATCATGTCAGTCTGTCAGTCATAACTTCAGATGGTCATGTAATGTTGAGGGTATACAGGTATATGTATACAGATGGAATTGGGTCTGTGTTTATGATCAATTGTTCTGCAAAATGAAAGCCTTTTTTTGTTTTTAATGTCACATGTTCTCATTTCATTTATTTGCTGCCTATGTGTGCCTGCTTTATCTGAATATTTCAGGACTTGAAGTTGATGATGATGAACACAGTTTTGTTTCCCTTTGTGCTGCTCCTTGCGGCACTTCAAGGTAAGATAAAGACGAGATCTCCATGTAACCGTAGGGATGAGTTTTGTGAAGTGTATCGCAATGCAAGATGCACAATGCATGAGGTTGAATTTAGAACACGTGGGAAAGAGTTTTCTGTTGGATTGCGATCAAGAATTGATTGTGCCTTCACTACCTAAGTAAGTGTGTGTGTGTGTGTGTGTGTGTGTGGGGGGGGGGGGGGGTTGGGGTTAACTAAAGGCTCTTTTCCACTGGAGGTTTTCTAGGCCTACAGCTCGACACAGCAACTGGGCAGTCACTTTTTGCTTTTCAATGGAGCTGTGTCGTGCCAAATCGAAAAGCATAAAGTGCCGGCAGAATCGTGATGTGTCAAGCTGTAGGCCTCTCTTAGCCGTGCTACCCACACACCATATCAATTAATATGAGCAAAGTAACTTTGTGACTTTGTAACTTTTTTATTATAAATAACTTTGACCTATCTCTTTGCATAAGTGTGTGTGTGTGTGTGTGTGTGAGTATGTATGAGAGAGAGAGAGAGAGAGAGAGAGAGAGAGAGAGAGAGAGAGAGAGAGAGAGAGAGAGAGAGAGAGAGAGAGAGAGAGAGAGAGAGAGAGAGAGTGTGCGTGTGTGTGTGTGTGTTTGTGTGTGTGTATGCGAGAGAGAGAGAGAGAGAGAGAGTGTGTGTTTGTGCGTGTGTGAGCGAGAGAGAGAAAAAAAGAGAGAGAGACAGAGAGAGAGAGAGAGATATATATATATACAGTATAGAGAAGATGCCTACAGTATGATGTCTGTTTCAGGTGTATCTGCAAAGAAGTGGAACGTCACTTACAACCCTGCAAGAGCCTGTCGTTATGTGGGGTCTACAGTGGAGCTGTCCTGCTCTTACACCTACCCCAGTCGTCTGATATTGAATATAGTCTACTGGACAAAACAAAATGATGGGTATTTTCCAGATCTTACAAACGACCCAAACTACAACTACAATGATAGAGTACAAGTAGACTGTCAGAGTAACACTTGTAGTTTGTACATAAACTCACTGACTGCGTCGGATGCTGGTGAATACTATTGCAGGATAACAACACAAACCGATAACCGTAAGTGGATTGGAAGACCAGGGGCTAAACTGGAGGTTTTAGGTAAGTGTGTGTGTGTGTGTGTGTGCGTGTGTGTGTGCGTGTGTGTGTGTGTGTGTGTGTGTGTGTGTGTGTGTGTGTGTGTGTGTGTGTGTGTGTGTGTGTGTGTGTGTGTGTGTGTGTGTGTGTGTGTGTGTGTGTGTGTGTGTGTGTGTGTTGATTTTTGTTATACTTTTGCCTACTTTTTGTCCACTTTTGTTGAATCTCTGTATGTCTTTGTATGTTCATTATGCACTTTGATTTTATTTTTTATATGTTCTGTAAAGGGTCTTTCATTGTCTATAATACAAAACACATTATTATGATTATTTTTATTTTGTTTGTGTGTGTGTGTGTGTGAGTGTGTGTGTGTCTGTGTGTGTGTGTGTGTGTGTGTGTGTGTGTGTGTGTGTGTGTGTGTGTGTGTGCGTGCGTGCGTGCGTGCGTGCGTGCGTGCGTGCACACATGCACGTGACATGTGACGTATCTCTTCACTTTTTTGTCTTAGTGGTAATGAAATTGGTCTATTTCACCAGATGTACCATACCTGTCCATCAGTCCCCAAGGAGACATAGTGGAGGGCTCAGCTGTAAGACTCTCCTGCGACAGCAGATCTGGTTTAAAGGTTCAGAGCTACAGCTGGTACAAGACTGGAAGCACTGCAGTACTGAGGGAATGGTCATCCAGCACTTACACCATACATAACATCAAACCTGAACAGAGTGGAGAATATTACTGTGTGGAAAAAACTACATGTGGTTCTCAGATGTCTGCCCATGTCACTCTTCAAGTTGTCTGTGAGTGTCTACTTTACTCCACCTTGAACCCAAGTCATTGTACTGTACTCTAGTTAGACAGGTCCTATTTGTAGCAATGTTGTGAGTTTCGACACTCACCTCTATGAGTAAGAATATATGTGTTCTCCCTACACTTTCATTAATAGCTGAAATGCCCATGGACACTACTATGTCATCTGGCTAGACAGTTGGTCTTGGCACCAGTGTTCCAAGTTTAGAATCTCACCTCGACAGAAGAAAATGTGTATTCTTTCTGCACTTAATTATCAATGGCTGAAATGGCCTTGGGTAGGCTACTAAAATTCTCTTGTAAGATCCTGTAATGCAATATTTACATAATGCAAGGGAGACCAAGGATATGGTGGACATCCCTGATCAGATAGGCGAGAAGCAGAGTGTCCATGACCTTTACTTTTAGGGAGAATGTGTGCTCTCCCATTAAATGCAACTGGGCAGTAAAAGTGTCAACTGAGTGTAATGTAATTTTGAAGACAAACTGGGCTACTTCTCAGTGACAAGACAGGACTCTGAGGAAGACGCAGGTGCGTCAAGGTGCACCTTGTGCACCAAAAAAAATGTTAAAACCTCTAAAGGTATGCTGAGTGCTCCAGTCATCCCTGGGTCTAGTCACTGATAAGTGGCCCAGATTGTCTTCATTCTGCGGTCCGGGGGTGAATTTCTCGAAACCAAAGTTGCTTACTACTTTAGCTACTTTGTTGCTTTCAATGCATTTTCCCATTGGCAACTACCGAAGTTGCTAACAGGCTAACAACTTCCCTTTTGAGAAACTCACCCCTGGACTGTGAGCACCACAAGGGAAAGCGCAGACATTCTTTCTGTAATGCAATTTTGCTTAGATGCCCCAATGAACACCAAGGTCGTGCTGGATCCCGCTGGTCAGATACGTGAGGGGAGCAGAGTTACCCTGACCTGCAGCACTGATGCCAACCCTCCAGCACACACCTACAGCTGGTACATGAGAGGGGAATCCACACCTCTGCAGACAGGGAAGATTTTAACCTTCAGCAGGATCCAGTCTGAGGACAGAGGGTATTACTACTGTCGAGCAGCCAATAGGATTGGTCCACAGCCCTCCCCTTCTGTCTCTCTTGAGGTTTTATGTGAGTGTTTTATTCTTGTTAGTGGTAATTGATTACCCTCTGTCAGTTAACGTGTCTTTTTATTTTGCGTGACAGCAACCATGTCTACTTTATACAGTATTTCATTTTTCCAGATAAAATTAATAACACAGAAGAGGCAATTCTGTCATTATTTTTTGCTTTGTGTGTGTGTGTGTGTGTGTGTGTGTGTGTGTGTGTGTGTGTGTGCGTGCGTGCGTGCGTGCGTGCGTGCGTGCGTGCGTGCGTGCGCGCGTGTGTGTGTGTTTAGACGCCCCAAAGAACACCAAGGTTGTGGTGGATCCCCCTGGTGAGATACTTGAGGGGAGCAGAGTGACTCTGACCTGCAACACTGATGCCAACCCTCCACCACACAACTACAGTTGGTACAAGGCAGAGGAATCTAAACCACTGCATATAGGGAAAATCCTAACTTTTGACCAGATCCAACCTGAGGACAAAGGAGATTATTACTGTCGAGCAGCCAATAGGATTGGTCAGCAGCATTCCTCCCCCTCTGTATCTGTTGAGGTTTTAAGTGAGTGTCTAGTTCTTGATTGTGGTTATTGATGACATTCTGTCAGTTGAATTGTCTGTCTATTTTGTGCAACAACAATCAAATGTATATACAGTATTTTTCCACAGATGAAATAAAGAACACGGAATGGCCTATTTTGGTCATTACTGTAAATTATTGTTTTTTTGTTCTGTGTTTAGACGGTCCAAAGAACACCAAGGTTGTGGTGGATCCCCCTGGCCAGATACATGAGGGGAGCAGAGTGACCCTGACCTGCAGTGCTGATGCTAACCCTCCACCACACCCCTACAGCTGGTACAGGAGAGGGGAATACGCACCCCTGCAGATGACAGGGGAGATTTTAACCTTCAACCAGATCCAACCTGATCACAGAGGGCAGTATTACTGTCGAGCAGTAAACACGATTGGCCAGCAGGACTCCCCCTCCGTTTCTGTTAAGGTTTTATGTGAGTGTCTAGTTATAGATAGTGGTTATTTAATTACATTGTGTTAGTTATACTATCTGTTCATTTTGTGCGACAGAAATCACATGTATACAATCAAACAAAATTTTACCCCAAAATGAAGACTTTACCTTATAGTATACTCACATGGAGTTCTTCCATGTAATTCCCCCACATTATCATTGCTTTTTGTTTTCTGTTTATTTTGGGGTTTTTTTTGGTGTGTGTTCAGATGGCCCAAGGAACACCAAGGTCATGGTGGATCCCCCTGGTCAGATAAGTGAGGGGAGCAGAGTGACCCTGACCTGCAACACTGATGCCAACCCTCCTCCACACACCTACAGCTGGTACAAGAGAGGGGAATCTACATTACTGCAGACAGAGGAGATCCTAACCTTCAACAATATCCAGCCTGAGAACCGTGGAGATTATTCCTGTCGAGCAGTAAACCTGATTGGTCAGCAGGACTCCCCTGTGGTGCCTGTCCAGGTTTCATGTGAGTTTAAGGAGAGTTGAAGAGTTGATTACAGTATTTGACAGTTATTTTGTTTATTTGTTTTGTGCAAATGTTTGACTTGCTATGTGGTTAATATTTGTTTTGTCACAGATAAACCAAAGAAGACAGTAATTGTGAATGCAACTGCAGGTGTTATTCATAAAGGAAGCTCAGTGACTCTGACCTGCAGCAGTGATGCCAACCCACCAGTGGAGAACTACACCTGGTTTAGGGTGAACAAGTCCACTCCAGTAGGATCAGGACAGCAGTTCACCATCTCCAACATCAGCTCTGAGGATGCCGGACAATACTACTGTGAGGCTGGACATGGGGCTGACACCTCATCTGCTGTGTCCATCAGAGTTGAAGGTATCCGTGCATCTGTCTTACTTCTGTGAATGTTTTGGACAGTGGGTGCAGAGATCCAAAGTAATTTGCAGGTGCAGGTGTTCAAGGTAGCAATATGCTTGAAGTGTGGCTTTACTGAGGCGTACAACACACATACTTGCTGCAGAATGTTTGATGGATTAAGATGGATTACATGCAATGGGATTGAAAGACAACGTTTAGTTGGAAAGTTTAAATGTGGGTCACTAAGTTTTTGAATGCTTTTCTCACGTCATTGATGTCTCATTAATTCCTCTAGGAGGGCGGAGCCATATAATGATTGCTGTGGTGGTTGTCACAGGTTGTGCAGTGCTATGTCTACTGGGCGTGATTGTCTTTCTGAGGTGAGAAACTGTCACTGACAAGCATAATCTCCTTTGCGGTGAGCCTGTCATAAGGGTCATAGTAATAGAGCCTGCATCAACTTTGATGTTGTATAATTCCTTAGCGGTTAACACTATGACTAGGAAACTTGTGACTTTTCATAAAGTTCAGTTGGATACGATTTGATACCAAAACATTAGGTTTATCATTTTTGTCGTTGACATGGTAATGGTTTTCTGGCAGGCATGTCTGATCAAAAATCACAGTGTACCTTCCTTGCATAACCCCCTCCAATGACATAATACTGACCAAAAAAATGCATATTTTATAAAGATGAGTGAGTTTAAATATCCAAGCTAGGTGCTGGTTGGAAGGATAATTTATCCTGCCTTTGGGACAATGGGAATGAAAGTTGGCGACTGTCTCTATCCAAAGCAACGACCACATTTATTGTGGAGCTCCATATGACCCCTTTCATTCTGACTGTGCTCTGCGCTCCTCCATTGGCGCTGCATTGGCAGTACCACCTGGAAAAAGTCCCTAATTTGCTCTCTCGTCATACCCATAAAACCTCTCTGATAATGTCATGAAGTATAGTCTTTTCAGCAAAGAGTGAAATAGACAGTCCGTGGGCTCATCTCATCAAAGGCTTCGATAAACGAAATCAGCTTTTATTACATACCTGCTACACATACAGTGGTACATAGTTTTTTGCATTACATTATTGGTATTAAACAAGGGCGTGGGTCAGAGGGCTTCGGCGTTCTCTTTTGTGGTGCGAAGGTGATCTTTGGCCGAAACATGTTGGCAAATTTTAATGTTCAAATATGAACTAGCTACATTTAATTAAAAGCTTTTTAATGAAAACGAAGAGTGCCTTGGATTTCATTACATTACTGGTAGCTTTCATTCTGTCTCTCAAAATGTTAATGCAAGTTTTGCTGTTGTTTTACAGAAGGAGGAAGCATAGACAAGAAGCTGCTGAACAGGTATCGTGTCTCCTGGTGTATTGCAGGGTGTTCTGTATTTTATTTATTTTTATTTATTTATTTCTCCCTTTCTTTCTTTCTTTCTTTCTTTCTTTCTTTCTTTCTTTCTTTCTTTCTTTCTTTCTTTCTTTCTTTCTTTCTTTCTTTCTTTCTTTCTTTCTTTCTTTCTTTCTTTTGATTTTTTAATTCATTCATTCATTCATTCATTCATTCATTCATTCATTCATATTATTCCACTTTACTGATGCCTTTCATGGCAGCTGTCACAGCCAGTGAGTGAATGAGTGAATGATAATGTAATGTGGACATAACCCTGAGTATAGTATGGCTGCTGGTGTGGTATGGTGAATGAGAGAATGTAAATGTATGTAAACATCACACTGCAGCACCTTTGCACCTGTCCTCCTATAACAGGCCCCTCAGAACCCTGGCAGCCAACCCCAGAGCAGAAGAGGAAGAGTACAGGATAACGACTATGAGGACGTTCAGTACGCCACGGTCCAGCCCCACTGCTCCAGACAGACCACACACACCGTAATATAATTTGTACAGAGTGGAAATTACTCAGCTATGTTTAAACCACTCAAAAAATGTACTCTTTGGTCAGTGTAATATTTCCAGAGTCTAATTATTCTATTCTATTCTATTCTATTCTATTCTATTCTATTCTATTCTGGTACAGTTGAAATTACATGGATGAAACTTGGTGTAGTTGTTGGAAATGACCCAGGGAACAAGTGATTAAATTCTGATGGTGATCTGGAACCAGGACTTTTTACGTGTAACAGATTCTTCACCATTACTAACAGGATTGTACAGGTAACTGTTAATACCTGCTAAGCATTGCTGCCTGTCGCACCTCCTTCCGTGCCCATGGGTCAGCGAGAGAAAATAAGACTTGTGACACAAACATCTTTATTGTATCAATTACTAGACAAACATAGGGAATACACATTCATAATGCATGCAGAGGAGGTGCCTTCCTCAACCACCTTCGCAGGTAGCCTTACACCAGAAGCAGATATCGTCAGGTCAGGTGATGTCCAGCCTTCTCTGCTGTGTTTCGGCCCTGAACCACAACACCGCCAACTCCAGCCGGTGGGCCGACAGTGAGTGGCCAGTCTCACTGCCCATCTGCTCCTGGCGTACAGCTTGCACCAACAATACATATGTTCCATACATTGGTGTTCGTTCACAGGTGTTCGTTGGCTGCTGGCTTTAACCCCTTCCTAGCAGCTGTGCTCGGGTGCATTGGTTGCTGGGGCGGCAACAGTGCTGCGTGAAAGGTGCAGAATGTGCTGAATGCTTACTGACGAGTTGTTTGTGAGGCAGTTGAGCTGTTTGGTGTTCATTGACTGCTGGCTGTAGCCCCTTAATGCGTGCCGTACCTCCAGTGGCATGCTGTAATAGTCATTGAAAAGTTAACTACCATAGCACTACAATACTATGACACAACACAGGGCTTTCAGTAATGCACCACGACTTGGTCATTACCATACTGGTAACAACAAATTTATAAAGCCGCGTCTTAAGGGGTTAACCCCTTCCGAGCAGCTGTGCTCGGGTGCATTGGTTGCTGGGGTGGCAACAGTGTTGAGTGAAGTGCCGAATGCACAAGACGGATGGGAGATAGGCTTGCTGTTCACTGCAGCTGCTGTCTGGAGGTTAGGTGTTCTTCCCCCAGTTTCTGTCCTTCCTCCGCAGCCAGAGCCAAAAGCTCCCTTTCTCCGCCTCCTCTGTCAGTTCCTTTGTTGCCTTCTTAAGCCTCCTTCCGGTGACTCCCACATCCTTTAGGAGGCGTATAGTCGACAACCCCATAAAGCCTCTGCATCCAACCTCCACTGGGTAGATGGTAGTCTTCCAACCCGCCTCTCGGCACTCTGCAGCCAGCTCAGAGTACTTGGCCTTTTTCCGCTCGAAGGCAGCCTCGATCCCTTCCTCCATTGGCACGGTGAGCTCAATGAGGGCCACCGCTCTTGCCTTTGTGGACCACGCCACTATGTCTGGGCGGAGAGATGTGGTGGTAATCTCTGTGGGAAACAGAAGCTTCCTGTCCAAGTCGACCTTCATGCTCCACTCCTGGCCGGGAATGAAGGGCCTTGATGTTTCTCTTTGCCTGATACTTCTGATCCCTCCTTCCGCAACAAAGGTGGTGGGGTCCTCTGTCGGCGATGGTATTCTGCTATCCTGTCTGCACTCCTCCAGTACTTCGGCTAGCTTTCTCAAGACTTGGTCGTGGCGCCATCTGTAGCGGCATTGTGATTTTGCAGCCTGACAAGATATGCTGGAGGCTTGCATTGGGAGCATTGCAGAGTGCGCAACATTCCTCATTTCCAAACCACTGGTGGAGGTTCCGAGGACAGGGGAGCGTGTCATAGGTTGAGCGTATAAGGAAGCTGATTCTTGCCTGTGGGACCAACTGATCCCTCCCAGGTTGTCCAGCTTCCCTGCCATCCCTGAGACACAGCCTTGATCTAGACGCCACTAGTGGCCGCAAATTGAATTGCGACAGGGCGATTGTTGACAATCCAGTTTCTAACTCCACAAAAAGAAGGCAGAAAGACTTAAAACAAAAAATGGGTGTAGTCAAATGTTATAACAAACAGCTTCCTTGGCGGAGGTCTGCACAGAGTGCATTCTAGTTTTATTCTGAAACTTTGACACTCCATTTGTTTTACTGTGCAGGTGGAGCTCAGGGGGATGGATATGATGTGCAGTATGCCATTCTCCAGCCAAAACGCCTTAGAAAGACTGCAGGGCGGTGGTGAGATGCAATGTGCCAGCGTCCACTTCAAGAAGGCCAAAGGTGGCCAGGGGTGAGTTCCTGACTGGATACTGAGATTACAGGCATTTCTTATTGTGTAAGAGACAGATCTCTGCACCCTGTCAATTCCAACAGCAAATGAACTTTAATACAGTGATTTGTTCACCCAACCTTCTAAGGTTGATTTAAGCTTATTCACTTGAATGACAACCTCACTGGTGTAATGTCCTACGGCTGCTGAAATGTTGTTTGTTTGTTTGTTTGTTTGTTTTTGAGCCCTCCCGTCATTTTTGGATCGTACCTTTCTTCAGGCAGTAGGAGTTGATGGCAATATAGCTATAAATGCTGGGCAGTCATTGCACCTATAGCATGCAAAAGACCCGCAGCTGGGATGTATTATCCTAAATGATGTTAACATATTTTAATATCTTAAAAACCGCCTCTCTTCTGTTTTCATTGCCATCGTAACTTTGATACACTGTAACGGCTAGGCTACGCATGCAATGTTTACAAAATGTCAAACAGGCCATTCCAGACCACTGAACGGCCATCATCGTTTGTTTGTTTATAGTCGATAATAAAAGTACGCTTTGTCTTTTTGGGCACACATTTGACCTAGGCCCACCCATCAATGGTGGCTGATGAACATGTTTAAATTTACTTGAATCCTTGATTAAACCAGTTTAGGTAATCCAGGTTCAAATTTAAGGTGTGCAACACATCTCAGATTAATTGAAACCCTGTTTAAACATGGATTTACTAAACTCAGTTATAGGTTTAAGTTAAGCTATGTTGGTGCAACCCACCCTAAGTCTGACTCCCTGTGGGGCCTCTTCATACTGTGGGTCCCCTGGTGACTGAGCACCACTCGCCCTAGTCACATGCAAAGCTGCCCTCTAGAGGTTAAGACAGGGTATTTGTCCATGTATTTGTATTTGTATTTGTCCATGTACAGTGTATTTATTTTCAACAATGTATCCATATGTTCAGAAATTGAAAGTATTATCTTCATATGTATTACCAAGCTTGTCATATTTCATTTCATTTGCACATGTCACAGCTTCATACATGTCATTGTTCTTTCTGTTCTGGCGCTCTACTTCTCCATGTGTAGTTCCCCTGTCCATCCAGAGAGGGAGCTCTTACCAGTCTACAGCAGTGTGCAGCCAAATGAGGATCCATCTGTGGTCTACAGCAGTGTGCAGAACAGAGCTGTGTAGGAGAACGAGAGAAACATGCCACTCATGTAGATTATGTGACATAAATAGGTTTATAGATATGAATATACGTAAATATAAATACATATAGCTATGAATACAAATGTAGATTTGTCCCATTATAATAGCATTGTCATGAAATATGCAGTTCATAGATGTTTAGGCCTTAACAGCTGCACTGAACAGGATTACAACATTGTTGTATATATTATCACACAGCTGACCATTATTTCTTACATTGTTTAGCATAATGGAAAACATGTTCAGATTCATGTTTAATAATTTTCAAATGTAAATAATGATATTTCAAATGTAATACAAGTGAAAAAGGCATAGCCTATTTGTAAATAAAATGTAGTCAGGACAATGACACAATGCTACACATAATTTGAGAGGCAAAATTAATGAGAACATGGCTTTAGGCAAGGAAATCCAAGACAGTCAACATGTTTTCATACACATACTGTATATTAGAGACCACAAAGATGCCTTTACATTTTGACCTATTAGAACAGGGGTGCCAAACTCAAATTGACCGAGGGCCAAAATCAGAATCTGGAGTGAAGTCGCGGGCCAAACTCAATATATATATAATTAAAATTGACTAAAATTGCTCATGTTTAAACAGATTCCCATCATAGTTCCATGCATCAAATATGCCTGCACATATTCTGTTGCATTTGAGTGTGAGCTGTTTCACTGGCCGGGGCCCACTCATACTCCTGTGATATACAAATTTTCATGTTCAAATCTTAAGTTAATGCTCTATACATTTATGATGTATGTGGGCCAACTGTGATACACATTTGAAATGATCTCGCGGGCCAAATAAAATGGCTCCTGAGTTTGACATCCCTGTCTTAGAACTCTTTGTGGCATATTGGGGGTCCATTGGCCTAATGGTTAAGGTACTCTACTATCCTGGATAAATGTAGCCTGCGTTAGTTCTGACAGGAAGGACTCAATTATCATCCATTTAGCCGCAGCCACCTCATGTTTATAATGATGTATCTGACTCACCCTTTTCGCTGCTAGGTGCCGACGTCCAAAATGTCCTCCTCCTGCCCCACCACCACCAGTTGTGTCCAGGCAGTCTCGGCCCGGGGGGGTAGAGGTAGCCAGGCCGTGCCCTCCTAGTGACGCAACACCTTCTCGATTGAGATTTGAAAGTCCATGATAATCAGGCTAGGTTAAAGGTCCAGTACAGTCCCTGCATCAAAACCTCAGCAGGCACATCTGGATCCGTCCATGCAAGACTAGGGCTGACAATTGGGCTGCCGCCAAGTTGTAATGTACCCCATGCCATTTCCTCAATATCTTCTTCATTTAATGATCAAATGTCGTGCTTCTCTGTCTTTTCTGGCTGAAATGTATTTATTTAAGAATCAGCAACCTTGAATGTCTGAGATTACCTTGCGTTAAATTGTAACACAAACACATAAGTCTATATAAATGTTGTTGTTGTTGTTGTTGATGATGATGAAGAAATTCAAGTTTTTCTGTATTATGGACTGAAAAGCTTACACCACTTAAAGTCACATTAATTTCCTACTTTCAATGTTTCCATATGTTGCTTTAACATGAAACAATATGTTTTAATTTTCAGTGCTATGTTTTATTTCAATGTTATGTTTTGCTTTGATATAAATTGTTGTCAGAGCTAAGCTGTAAAAACTGCTTATTCTTAAAATAAAGACCAAAAACAAGAGCAAATGAAATACTGCATTGCAATGTGTAGTTGATAAACCACTTTCCTTTTTTGGGGTCTTTTTGACTTAATTTATGATAGGACAGTGAAGGTGATGACAGGAAGCGAGTGGGGAGAGAGAGATGGGGCAAACGGACAGGGCGGGGCCGGCAAAGGACCCTTGCCGGGAATGGGGCACCTAAGTCATGCCCTCTACTTCCTGGTTCATGGGGCAGAGGGAGTCAAATAATTGAATGGAAGTGAACGAGTTGAGTCGTGGTGGGTTTGTGGTGCATAGGTGGATGTCCAAGGTTTGGATTGGTGTCGAAAAACCACTCATTTCAAGCCCAGTAATCATTTTTTGACTCCCTCTGCCCCATGAACCAGGAAGTAGAGGGCATGACTTAGGTGCCCCATCGAACCCGGGTCAGCCGCGGCAGGGCTGATAATCCCACTTTCCATGCATTAATGCTACCTGTTGTATGTTATGCCAATTGGCAGTGTACAGGGTACAGTCATATTAGCCTGGCCGATTATAGTCAATTTGGTGCCCTAGGCGAGCACCGATCTTTTCCTTTTGTGGAATGTGACATTTGCATCTGTAAACACAGTGTTATACATTTGATCGAGCACAGCTGAACTAGTACCATGTATATGTACTGAGTGCCCATTAAAAATCATTGTCAATGTAGAGTTGCATGCTTAATTTTGCTTAATATTGTAATCACGTGGGCTGTAGTGCCCCCCAAGACATTTAGCGCCCTAGGCGACCACATAGTCAGCCTATGCCTTGCGCCGGCCCTGTTTGAAAGGCCCCCCCAGCCTAATACAATGTCATGCGGACCCAAATTCTGAGGCCCCTCTCTCTCTGATCCCCAGGTCAACTGTCCCTTTTGTCCTTCCCTGTCGGCATCATTGGGGACACAGGTTGGAATCTGGCCTTCGTTATTTCCCATCCTAATCCCATATCCCTTTCCCTCTCTATGTCCCTCTAATCCACCTGTTCTATCATTGAAAGACAAAAAAACGCCTTTTGAAATTAGATAAATACAAAATCAGCCTATATTACCCACAAAAACACACATAGTTTCCAACCACCATCCCCAAGTCTTTCACACTGTTTGTATGGCCTTGCCATATGACAAATACCATCTGAACATGTGAAAGTGAAGTGCAAGAAGGACGAAAAGGGGGAAGGAAAGACTTAACAGAGTAGACAGACAGAGGCGTAACCACAAGGGTGGTTTCTTGTTAGATCCTCTGTACGTTACTTTTCAGACAGTGCAAACACAGATTGACACCACACACACGGACACCCAACGACGCTCATTTTACATGGGGTAAGGTCTCTCTCTGATCTTTTTATTGTTTGAAAGGATCAAAATCACACAAGACAGACAGACAGACAGACAGACAGACAGACAGACAGACAGACAGACAGACACACACAGACACACACACACACACACACACACACACACACACACACACACACACACACACACACACATCGATACTCTACTCAGTCAACACACGGTAAGGGCTATGCTTCTTCTTATATTGTTGAAAACTATAATAGTCTCTCTCTCTCTCTCTCTCTCTCTCTCTCTCTCTCTCTCTCTCTCTCTCTCTCTCTCTCTCTCTCTCTCTCTCTCTCTCTCTCTCTCTCTCTCTCTCACTCACACACACACACACACACACACACACACACACACACACACACACACACACACACACACACACACACACACACACACACACACACAGTCAAGGTTAGATTCTTTTCTACAGCTCATTTCATACACAAAACATAGTACATAGCAAACACCTTTACATTAAAACAGATTAACACAGAGATTAGTGCAACTGAAGTGATATGAACAGAGGGTCGAGTGAGATGGAGAGACAAGCCAACGCAGGTATTTCCTTCCTCTGTGTTTGTGTGTTTGTGTACGTAACCCCACCGGTTCCTGTTTTCTCCTCCAGGTGTGAACGGGATGAATGGACAGAGATAACTTGCATGTGATGAATGACGATGGAGTCAGCTGTCTCTGCTTGTCTGATGTTCCTACTTTTCACCTTTGAAGGTAAAAGGGGTCATAATTACATTTTTGATTTAGAGGATTTTCAAACTATGTTCATAAGGTATACTATCAAGATATCATGTCTGTACTATATCCAGGAGAAAACAGGCCACTTCTGTCAGAGTGAAGCTGTCTGAAGGCCTATATTTTGTTTTTAAAATTGGGGCTGGCTTTATGTCTTTAAGAGAAACCTTCAGAGTTGAGGGGGCATTATCTTGTGATTTAATACTAGGGGAGGCATTGGCAGGATGATGATGAAGTCAATGGGGGGCGTTGAGAGGCTTAAGGTGTGAGGTGCAGGGAGAATGTCTGGCTGGCTGATCAGCAGTCTCCCACACTGTGACTTAACTTGTGAGCGTACTGTATGTAGTGTCACAAGCAAATCCCTGTGCCAGCAGGCCAACTTCCTCTTTTCTATACTTCTCGGAAAATAAATTCACCAGTTGAGAGAGAGAGAGAGAGAAAGACAGACGGAGAGAGAGAGAGAGAGAGAGAGAGAGAGAGAGAGAGAGAGAGAGAGAGAGAGAGAGAGAGATTGCATGTAAAATCCACTGAGTCCTAACACAACTGTGCTCATAAGTTTGTCATACAGATACTTGTTTTTTTTATACAAACTAGAGGCTAGAGCAGTGTTTCCCAACCAGGGGTACGTGTACCACTGGGGTTACGCGAGCACACCTCAGGGGGTACGCGGAAAGATGTAATAATAACAAATATATTGACTGTAGTCACATTGGGATAGAGCAACAGAACATGAGTGAGGGCGAGGGGGTACATGTCATATAACAAAATGGCTTAGGGGTTACCCAGGTCAAAAAAGGTTGGGAAACACTGGGCTAGAGCACCAGTCAGGATTTCAATGGTATCATCTCTCATTGCAGTTATTGTATCATTCATAACATACTTACTGTACACTGTATGAAACACTTTTCTCTGTGTGTGTTTTAGTCATGTGAAAGACAATCTATAAGACATTATTTTTTACAGTCTGTGTGTGGGGGGGCAGGGCGTAGCAGCAAATGTTGGGCCCTATGTACAATCAGATCCAATGGACCCCTCCATGCCATATATTTGGACTGTGTCCCCTGTATACATGTAGATGGGGCCCTGGTGACTCATTTACCCCCTGTGTGTGGGGGATGGGGTGGGTTGTTTTAATCTGCCGGCAGAGCAGCAAATAGAGCACAACGACAGCACACAGGAAACCACAAATGAGCTAACTGCACAGATGAACAGATTTAGAGCACATTCTCTTACACTCAAAAATATAACTACCCCAAAATGTGGACTTTACCTAATATTATCACATGGAGTTCCTCCATGTTATTCCCCCACATAATCTGTAAGTTAATTTCATGTTTTATCATACATGATGCAACCATGTTGGAAAGGTAAGTTAATAATGTGTATTTGAAGTCTTCAAATACACCCTAACTGAGCGAATGGACAAATAAAAGGCCTTTTTTCCCACACAACCTAGCAGTGACGTACCATACTGTGATGTGTTGATGCTTTTAAACCAGGAAAAACTCCTGTATACACCCATTCCTCTCTCTCTCTCTCTCTCTCTCTCTCTCTCTCTCTCTCTCTTGCACTTACACACACACACACACACACACATCTTCACACAAACCCACAAGTCACAGCACACATACACACAGACAGACAGACGTGCGCTCATGTACAGTAGATAACTTTATTCCCCTCACATGTTGTTATCAATTATGAAGCTGCAAGGTTACTAATGCCCTGTATGATCACCTTTTTGTAATTTTGTGGCAAAGGTGTTGCAGTGAATAGTGAAGCTTTCCACACACATTCTGCTTCACTCGGTTCACATTCAGGTGATGTATGTTGTATGTATTGTATGTGTGGTGACACAGCTAGGTAAATGAGAGAGGTTGGTGGGGTGTACATAGAGGTCAGGAGTATATGTATGTGGATATATGTAAATGGTGTCTATGCATGNGCAGGCCTACTTGTATNTGTGATCCATTCACAAAGGGCTGCCGACTGGCCAGCCAGCCAGAGATCCAGCACAATGTTGTGCCATGCAGGCAAGCAACCAAACAGGCCAACAGTGACAGGCCAGCTTAATATGTAAGTGATTGAACCATGTGATCAGAGTGATAAGGAATTTGGTAGGTGCAGACAGTGAGGTCAGGCACTAATTGACAGATTGATTAGGTATAGGGTGTTGCTGGCAACAGTGTAAGAAGTTTTTAGGATGTTCCAATCATTTTGGCTGACTGTCGAGAGAGCTAGTTTCAAACAAATAGACTCGACTACTTCTACAAGACTGAATCCAGAAGATACATATTTTCTTTTTTTGTAATCAACGTTTTTTATTTTCCAAATTCAAAAATAAAAAACACATGGTTAAACAAATACAATTATGGTGTACCATCCAGTACACATACTCATACACAAGTACCCTTAACCACGTGTACACAAGTACCATGTAAACACAACCTTAACAAAACAATCAAACCCCCACACAGCATTATCCCCTTTCTCCCCCTTCCCCTGGCACACAACATTCCAATAGATCACATAGTATTACCTCTTATTTCAAATTACTCTCAATTCTTAACATAGTTCAGAAAACTGTCCCACATGGCAGAAAACTTTGACATTTTGTCTCTCACTTTGGCAAGCATTAGCTCGTAGGAGGCTGTATTTGTCATGAGCTCCATCCAGTCCTTGTAACAAGGTGCACTTGTACTCTTCCATTTCCTTAAGATAACTTTGGCAGCAGTAAGGAAGCCGGCAAGCGCTAGTCCAAACTGGACCTTTGTAAGTTCAGGTGTTAGAGTCCGATCTCCAAGTAGGCACAGGCGAGGTGAGCTTGGCAATGGCTGCTCCAGCAGCTCCTCCATTGTCCCAAGTACTTGAGTCCAGAAAGGTGAGACAAGGGGGCAGTCCCACATGAGATGTAGAAAGGTACCCACAGAGTTCTTACATTTCCAGCACTCATCACTGTTGGTTAGACCAACTCTCTTCAGCCTAACAGGTGTCCAGTAGTACTTATGAATTATTTTATAATGTATAAATCTTGTCTTGATGTCTCTCACTGCCCAGCCCATACTATGCACAATATCGTCCCACACATCTTGTTCCAACTCAATCCCTAGATCCCTTTGCCATATTAACCTCAGATTTTCGGTTTTACCATACAGTGCATTAGCAGCTGTGTTATAAAAAACAGAGGATGACTGCAAAAACCTTGGAAGCTTAAAGAAACCCTGGAGAACATTTTCATCTTCACCTATATCAAAGCCCATAGATAATACACAGCTACGCAACTGAAGATATTTCCAAAAATCACCTTTATCGTTCATATTATATTTATCTTTAAGCCCTTGAAATGAAATGAACACACCATCCTCTTCAAAAAGATCTGCAATAGTGCAAATGCCCTTATCATACCATGTCTTCCAATACACCTGTTTCTTTCCTATTTTAATTACAGGATTTTCCCATATAGAAGAGTAAGGCTGTTTGTAAGGACACAATCCAAGTAGTTTGTGAACTTTGATCCAGACATTCCTAGAATGTTGAAATATAGGATTATCTATTTTGGCATCTGGTAGTTTTTGAGATATAACATCTGTGTATTTAAGTGGAGATGTCAGTGACCTCTCAATTTCCACCCATCCTAATTTCGAGTCATTCTGTGTCCAATGCTCACCCATTTTAAACATTTCAAAAGAGATATTATACAACTCTATATTTGGCAAAGCCATTCCACCCATTCCCCTGGTAGTAAATAGTTTATTCAAACTAATTCTCGGCTTCTTACCCTCCCACAAATACTCTTTAACAATATCATTGTATTGCCTTATCAGTGCATTAGGAATGGTCAAAGGGATCATCATGGAGACATAGTTAACCTTTGAGGAGACCATCATTTTAACTGTATTTATTTTGCCCCACAAAGATAACTTTATTACTTTCCACTTATCAAAGTGGGTCTTAATATTCTGAAGAACTGGATTCATATTGATTTGTACCAGTGTTTGGAAATCTGTGGTTAACCTTATACCCAGATATTTCATCCCTGACTGTATCCAAGTGAAAGGAAATGTCCCAATATCTGCCTGTGAGCAGCTACTGGAAACAGGCATAACTTCAGATTTCTGCCAGTTGATCTTATAGCCTGAGATACCTGAGAAATTCTCTATAATATCCATAACCCTCGAAATGGAGGAGGCCGGCTCTGACAACAGCAATAAAATGTCATCCGCATATAGAAACATCTTATGCATTTGACCCCCTGCCAACACCCCTTTAACATCTGGATCCGCTCTAATAGCAATTGCCAAAGGTTCCAGAAATAGAGTAAATAACAGTGGGGACAAAGGGTCCCCCTGTCTTGTGCCTCTTCCTAACTGAAAGAAGGGGGACATGATGCCATTAGTTAGAACAGCTGCTCGCGGTGCTGAATACAGGACTCTTATCCATTTAATAAACCCCTCACCAAAACCAAAGGTCTCCAGTGTGTGAATCAAGTATCCAAACTCGACCCTATCAAATGCTTTCATCGAATCCAAAGAAAAACACACCAACAGGAACGTGTTCGTCACGATTTATCCAAATAAGATGTAAAAGGCGCCTGAGGTTATCTGCAGAGGATCGACCCTTGACAAAACCAACCTGGTCAGAGTTAATGACTGTTGGCAAGACTTTCTCCAGTCTCGTTGCCAATATCTTAGGAAGAATCTTACAGTCTACGTTCTCCAAGCTAATAGGCCTATAGCTACCTGGTTCATATGGGTCCTTGTCTTTCTTAAGTAACACGGTTATTAAGGCGTCATTAAAGGAGGGAGGGAGCAAACCCTCTTCCAGTGCTTCTGAGAAAACCATTGTTAAAATGGGGGCCAACACGTCAATATTTATCTTGTAGTATTCAGCCGTGAAACCATCAAGGCCTGGTGACTTTCCAGATTTCATCGACATAATGGCAGCTCTAACCTCTTCCTCATCTATAGGCTCATCCATCATGTCTACTTGAGCTTGGGACACAACAGGGATTTCTAAATTTGAGAAGAAATTGGCATATCTATCCTTATTAACAGGCACTTCTGATTTATATAGATTTTCATAGAAGTTCTTAAATATGCTGTTAATTTCTGCATTGTCTGTTGACACCTCATCTCTACCATTATTAATAGCAGGGATTAACATACTAGCATCCTTTTTCTTCAGTTGTGAGGCCATCAGTTTACTTGCCTTCTCACCACTCTCATAAAAACAGGTCTTCAACCTGAATAGAGCATATTCTGCCTTCTTATTATAAATCTCATTGAGCTGATATTTCAAGTTGCATATTTCTTTAAATCTCTGTTCACTATAACATTGTGACAGCATGACTTCCTTACTCTTAATCTGGAATTCCAATTCCCTTATCCTCACAGTAGAGATTTTCTTCATATAGCTTGACTTTGAGATAAAGTACCCCCTCATAAATGCTTTTGAGGCTTCCCATACACTTGAGATCTTTTCCGTTGACCCTATATTTTGATCAAAAAAGTTATTAAGTTCAGTTTCCATAGATGCCTTAAGTGTAGGATCCTGAAGGACTGACACATTAAGTCTCCATCTACCTCCACTTGGCTTACTTGACTTCAGCTCCATTACCAGCTCTACTGGGGCATGATCAGACAAAGCTATTGCTCCAATCTTACAATCAGCTACAATATCTGCCATTTGTCTTGAAATTAGAAAATAGTCTATCCTTGAGTGTGACTTGTGCACGTATGAAAAAATTGTGTATTCTTTTTCTCTAGGATTGACCACCCTCCAGATATCCATCAAACCATGATCCTTCATCATAAGTTGTATAGCTAACCTGTCTCTTGGCACTGCTGCATGATATGTTGTTCGGTCTAAATAGGCATCTTGTATTTGATTAAAGTCACCGCCCACCAATATCTGAGCCTCATCAAGTTCCCCAATATTCTTATTGACCATATGAAAAAAGTTGCTATCGTCTTTGTTTGGAGCATACAAATTGCAAATATTTATACCTTCTTCATCCTTCTTTTGGTTTAGCATGACAAAGTTCAACTTTTTGTGCACTAATATTGCCACCCCATTCTTTTTGCTACTGTACGAGCTGTGAAACACCTGCCCCACCCAATCTCTTTTGAGCTTCTCTGCTTCCTGACCCTCCATATGGGTCTCTTGAATTAAAGCAATATCTGCGTGATGAGACTTCAAGTAGCTTAGCCACTTTTTCCTTTTTATGGGATTCTGGGAGCCATTTATATTCCATGACATAATTTTCATTAATTTAGCCATTAGGTAATACTATTAGACAGTGTGCCCACAGAGGAGAATACCCACCCACAATCCCAGCTGTGTACATACCCATAAACAAAACAAAGATCAAAACACAAAAAAGCAAACCCTGAAAAACCCACCCTCGTCTCCCCAAACTTCTTTTAGCAGAAAAGAAAAGTTCCCGCCCACACATGGTCCGTGAGACGCAACAAACAGATGCCTACAAACTCCGCCCCACCCCTTTCCCCTCTTAATAGTTGTAACAGATGAACATATTCGTGCACACCACCATATCTTACTTCAGTTTAAAGCTATGCCCAACATATCTCTTAACACCAACAAAGAACACACCGCCGTTATCAACATGGGCAAAATTGAGTGAAAAACTGAAAACCATTCAGACCTCGTCGGTCTATTTGAGGACTACTCACATCATTGTCCTGTTCAGGCTTGCTTTTGTCCAAAGAGTCAGTGAATGAATCCAAAACGTATTAGTCCAAGCCAAAATCAAACATATGAGGTTTCCAGCTTCAAGCCGCTCGCCTGAGAAAAAGAAAACAAAAGCAACGCCACCGGGTAGCCTATTCCTCCAGCACTTCGTCCTGATCTCCGTCGTCGGCCCCGGATTCCACTCGCTCTTCACACAATAGCCCCATGGCCTTGTTGGGATCGGTAAAGCTCACCTTCTTTCCCATCCATGTAAAACGAAGGGTGGCAGGAAGGGCAAAAGTGAATCGGACATTCAGCTCGTGTAATTTCTTCCTGGCGTCATTAAATTGCTTTCGTCGGTTTGCCACCTCTCTGGTCATGTCAGGAAAAACAGATACGTTGCAGTCGTCCCATTGTATTCCTGTACCCATGCGAGCCTTGGCTTTCACTGCTGTCATGACACGTTCCTTCTCCAAAAAACTGTGAAAACGAACGATGACAGGACGCGGCGGTGCTTCCTCGTCCTCAGACTTTTCAGAAGGGACTCGATGAACCATTTGCAACTCCGACTTGGCCACATTCACTCCTAATGCATTCGCAAAGAAGTTCCCCACGCGCTCACGCAGCCTCACCTGACTTCCCTTCTTTTCTTTCAGTCCAAAGATTCGCACATTGAGCCGCTTCTCCCGGTTGACCATGTCAGTCACAATTGCACGCAACTCAGAGCATTCTTTAGCATTCGCCTTAGCCTGCTGTTTCCAGCTTTCTCGATCATCTTCTAATTCGGATATCCGATTCTCAGCCTCATCCAATCGCTGTAGAATAGATGACACGTCTGTCTTTATTTGCCCTTGATCATTCTTGACGCTTGTCACGTCTGCTTGTAGGGTTGATAAAGTTCCACTGAATCTGGACATTTCCTCCATAGCATTTTGAAGTGCGGCTTGCAATTCGGCAAATCCAGGTGGTGTCTTGGTCACCTCTGTAGTTCTCTGCGAGCTAGCATCGTTAGCACCTGGCTTAGCAGTGCGTTGCCTCGACGTTCCGCTCATACTGGTCTAATTTAACTTCACCAAATTATCACTTATTTAACTCGTGGTGGCACTCATACGTCTCATGCAACATTCTCCCGCAAATATGAAGTCTATCGTCTCATAAAATCAATTTAGTTTGGGGTTGCGACGGAGCAGCTCTCTCACACGTCCATCTCGTTTCTCGATCCCACGTGACTCTCCACATACATATTTTCAATCTTCAGTAGGCTGTTATGAGAAAAATTTGGTATGGTTATGTTATTTGTAGCTAGTTTACGGTTTATGAACAGAAATTTCCGACAAGTTGGAGACAAAAAATTGCCGGCCGAATGGTGTAAAATTACAACAAATTGCCAGCTAATTGTTGTAAAATTATATTAATGTGGTATTTTTGTACGATTTTGTGTGGCATTTTTTATGAAACATTGCTGTTTTCATTTAATGAGGGTAAACTCCACTTATTGTGATATTGTGGAAAGTGGTGGCACCTGTAGCAGAGCAGGTAGGAAATCCTGTTGGTGTAGAGTTAAAGTATGTTGTGCAGGTTGTAGCTCTACTGGTGTCATGGTAGCTCTGGTCTGATTTGAATTACTTGGATGAGACTAGTCGTGTAATGACATTACATAAGAATGGCATTCATGTGAAAAGACTGAAACACTTAAATTAATGAAAGAATGTAAACCGGTCAGTGTACACAATTACTTTGTCCAACTGACAGAGTTTTAAACTTGTTCAGCCAATCACAACAGGGCAGCACGAAAACGTGTGCTGTTCACTATGGTTATGGAACTATGAACTAATTTTTAAAAGTTTAATTTACTCAAAGTGATTGCATAGAGATAACTCTCGAATTTACAGTGTACACATGCATGTTATGCTTGCAGTGTGATTACAAATGCATGTTGTAAAATGGGCGTGGTTAATGTTAAATTAACAACTGTGAATTGTATTCAATATGGTTTCCCACAATGTTACAGATTATGACTTGTTGTAAATGGGTATATACACCAATTTGTTGTAAATATTTGGCGTAAAATTACAGCAATTTTTAACAGTGTAATAAAAACACATGACGAACGCATAGTTTATTTTGAGAGATTAAAAAAATGGCTAGTTGAACTTCTGTTTGGCTTGTAAGAAAATTAGCCAAATTGGCAAAGTTCATTTAGAGCCCTGCTCATATAAAAGGCAACATTTCAGAGACTGTACTTATCTCTTGGCTTTGATCCTATCGTATTTTACTCTTGCTGAAATGTATACAAAATGTACAGTGTCTGATTTTGCCGTAAAATGATGCAGTGCAATTCCATTTCAATTCCAGTTGCCAGTGGCGAGACATGGAAAGTGACATTTCCTCGACCTCAAATCTGTGGCATGCCTGGATCGACTGTGACCATACCCTGCTCCTTTACCCATCCTGCTCGTCTTGAAGTCACCAAAGTCTTCTGGTTAATTAACCCCAAAAAGGGAGTGACGCCCACTGATCTGATGATGCTCCAGCAGTATTCAGATCGAGTTCTGTACAGCTCAGATATACAGGAAAACTGCACAATGACCCTGAGGGATGTGAGGCACACAGATATTGCTTCATATCATGCCAGGATTGAAACAAGCCGAAGTACAGAGAAATGGCAATCTTCTCCAGTCTTGCTTAGTGTAAAAGGTATGTTGTATTTCGTAGCAATATATTATTTATCCAAAAGGGAATTAAGCTCTATGTTTTGTATAAATCAAAGGACAAAAAAGTATTCAATAATACATTGATACTTCAATGGATACAAGATTTACATAAATATTTGGACATCATTACCATTTTTATCTTTTTTTTGCTCTGTACCCCTGTAAGAATAATTCTTATCAGCCTGTGTGTTTCTGGCCTAACTCTGTTTCTGTGTGAGTTCTTGGCAGTGAACACCTGCAAAGATTAGAAGCTAGGAAGTGTTCTCTCCCTACTGAACATTGTGACCCCTGTGTTTTTCCATTCCTTCTGTGGTGCTTAATAAATGGCCATTGTTGGAAGGAGAGACAGAGAGACCGAAGATGCCAAGCCAGGAAAATGTTTTCCAGGCTTCTCACTCTCTCCTTTCGTGAATGTCAATTGTAAACTCTGATCATCTCATTTTGATCTCGTCTAATTATGTCGTTTAATAAATTTCCTTAACACCCTACAAAAAGAGATTTAAAATTAAGCGAACTGTGCTTAAACTGCAGACTTTCAGGTATTTTCATATAAATCAGATGAATGCTGTAAGAATTATAACAGATTCAAGTTTCCCTACTGTTTGTATTTCATTTTAAATAGGCCTATAAAACCAAAAAGATTAAACATTTTGCAGATGTCCAAATACTCATGGTCCTTACTGTATTAATCTGTCCGATCATCTCTAAGATATTGCAGACCTTATCGTCCAAGCATCGGGACCAGCGATTGAGGGACATGATGTGAAGCTGAGCTGCGTTAGTGACTGTACTTTGAGACCAAGCTCCAGGATCATGTGGAAGAAGGATGGACATGTTATAGGCCTATCTGATGCAAACAGACTCACCGATGCCCTCATTCTCCGCAACGTCTGGACTGGGGATGATGGGGAATATTCTTGTGCTATAGAAGGACAAAAGGATCATCCATCTCGAACACTGAGGATTAAAGTTATGTGTGAGTACAAGAATAAAATGTAATGTAAAACATGTCAAATCTATGGATTAGAATAACCTAAGGACAAAAGGACCATCCATCTCCACCATTGAGAATTAAAGTCATGTGTGAATACTAGAATAAAACATGTTGTAAATATAATTCCATAATAGATATCAAATAACTATTAAAGTCTGTATTACAATAGACTAGAATATTAGAATGGCCTATTAGAAAGAAACATGAACTTTGACAATGAGAGGTGTTTTGTTTTGCACAAAGTAAGTGAATTGAAGTGAAATGTGACTCGCTTTCTTTGTTTGCTTATTATTGCTGCCCACTGGTCTAATACCTGTGTGACGGTGCAACCTTTTATTTGTCTGACAATATACAAAATGCAATGTATTCGTAATATCTGTTTTATAGATCGTCCAAGGAACATCTCTGTATCTGTACGCTCTGAAGGTGCAATACTAGAGGGACATTCTGTAATTCTAAGTTGCCTAAGTGATGCTGTACCGCCAGCTAGCTACAAGTGGTACAGGAAGACTGGGGATGCATCATCAATGGAGTCATTACAGCAGTTTTACCCCATTACTCGCGTCACCTCAGAACACTGTGGCCATTACTATTGCGTGGCTACAAATGTGCACGGTACCGAGAAGTCTGCTGATGTCCAACTTGATGTCCAGTGTGAGTAGAAAACACATCCTACGGATAATAGTTATAATAATTAATTACAATAATGTATGACATAGCAGCATAGTAATTATTAATAATTTATCAGATGTCTCTAAACTGTATTTGATATGCAGTGAATATTCACCTCTTTGGTGGAGTGACTGGCAGCATTTTATTTCTTCAGATTTTTCTCTTGTGAGATACAATTCCACTTTTAGCCAGCAGAGTGGACAATGATGTGCTGTATCTCTCTTTTTGTTTAGCTGTTTACAAGTTTCATGTTTTATTTATTAGATCCACCAAAAAATGCATCCATCTCAGTCAGCCCCACTGGTGACATACTGGAGGGCAGTTCTGTAATGCTGACCTGCAGCAGTGATGCCAACCCACCAGTGCACACCTACACCTGGTACAAGAAGAATGTGTCCATTCTAGTGGGACCTGGTTTAGCTTCGGGCATGGATAAGAAGAATCCATGGGAAGTGGCAGCAACACAGCAGAATTTCAGCATCAGTGCCGTCGGCCCTGAAGACAGTGGAGAGTATTACTGCCAGGCTCTGAATAAACATGGCGGCATGAACTCAACTTTATTCCATCTTAATGTGCTATGTAAGTAATTGCATTGAAGCGTGTGTGTGTGTGTGTGTGCGTGTGCACAAGTGTGTGTGTCTCTGTATAGGTTTATTTCTTTAATTAAAACAATGGCATCATGTGATTAATCGTATTGTTTGATTATGTAATCAGACCCACCTAAATGGACAGTAGGGCAAATGGCACTTGATGACCATCAGGATGATGATGTCACCCTGACCTGCAGCAGTGATGGGAACCCACCTGTGGAAACCTACACCTGGTACAGAAAATCAGGAGATTACACCACTCATGTGGGATCGGGGAATGTCTACAGGTTCGCTCTGACCTCCACCACTGCTGGGTTTTACCACTGTGAAGCAGCAAACAAACTGGGATCTCAGAACGCCACTGCTCTGGAGGTGTCCTTACCAGGTACGCTGCTCACACCTCCAAGCTCCTTTATGAAAGTATTTTTGAAAGGTCATTCCCTCTCTTCCCTTTGAATTTTATATGGTTCTTTGGCTATGATATTTGGCCATAGTTTTATCCCTGTGATCCATAGGTGTTTCTTAAAGGTTTATTTTGATTTTCATTAATTAAACACATTTTTTGTGTTTCCATGACATGTGTTCCAACACTATTATATTGATTTCAATAACACATCCTATGCATATTCATATTCCTAAGATGTTTGTTGAATTGATACCACAATAACACTGAACTGTGTTTGTGAATCCGCTCAAGGACGACAGCTTGTGCCTGTGCTTGCTGGAGTAGGCGTCTCTGTCGTTGCAGTGCCCCTAGTGGTCTTGGCTGTTACTGTATTTCGGTGAGCCTCAATTAATCTTGTTTAGCTTTTTATTTTTGTATTTTTTGGTTGTTATGTTAGTGAACAAAGCAGTTGAAAGAGTAATGGATTCTCTGCTCCTCTGATTTTTTTTTTTTTTTCAAATTCATCACATTTTTTTTGCATTTCACTGATTTTTGAGAAAGTGGCTAAAACAGGTTGGAATCTTAAAAGAAAAAAACGAAGTGAATTGCAAAATAATATGGTTTATCCTTGTAGACAAAGATCTTGGCTTTTCAGAAATGCCCAAGGCCAATCTCCCCATTTTGATTTTTTTTTCAAAAATCAGGTTTTTCTCCGATCATACCTTGTTTTTTTGTCAACACCGTCAGACACAATTAAAAGCAATAAAAAGTGTATTGATTTGGTTGCATATCTATCTGGAGTTTTTAAGTGATTGTGTGTGTTTTTTGGTTCACACATATGCCTTTAAATGTTGAAAATTCACTTTCATTCTATTTTAATACTGCTTCATGTGTTCTAATTTAAAAATATGTGCTGTCAGACAATGCTTACTTAATGCCTAAATAGATCAAACAATTTTTTGTAATTTCACAAATATTGGTGTAGGCTTAAATTTGCTATTACTTTGAAAATTCAACAACTCCAAAGGAAAATGTTGTAAGCACATTTTTTTTAAATGTTCAGAGGAGTAGATGTGTGCACATCCCACCCGATGGTCCACGTGCCGGACAATGAGAGTAAATCCAAGTGAAAAGACAAGTCCGCGACACTGCTTGTCTATTTATTATCTAATCGAGCAACGTTTCGACCTTCAGGTCTTCATCAGGCAAAGTCGTTGCTCGATTAAATAATAAATAGACAAGCAGTGTCGCGGACTTCTCTTTTCACTTGGATTTTTTAAAAATGTCCAAAACTCCTTCTAAAGGTCAGATTAGACTTCTGCAACTGCGCTCGTCAAAACTCGCGTGGGAGTGGCCACGAACCAAAATTGTATTCATGCATCTGCGAGTTCTGCGAGGTCCGAGGTCTCGTGGCGAGCCACATTTGAAATTGCGCGATTAGGCTACTTTCACTACATTGTAAGCACTGCGGTCATTATTAAGCAATGTTGCTTTCTATCCCGGTTAGCTAGGTATTTTCACACAAATTGCAAAGGTTTCATTATTTGGTCTCATTATTTGACATACCCAGTCTGTTTTCACGAGCAGAAAATGCAAGCATGTAAAGACAGTTGATTCTGCCGATGTGTGTTTACATTCGGTGGAGGAACGGTAGTAAAACCGCAGGCATTGTGCCACGAGTGTTCAACTGATGCATTGTTTGTTACTTAGCTTGTAGCTTCGTGTATTTACACACATTTACACACAAGGCATTAATAAAGTTTTTAACAGAATACAGCTCTGCTCTCGCAAACTACTGGCATTGCGCTGCCACAAGAACAGAACAAGGAAGTAGCGAGACGACCAATCATAGTGCCTTTTTGTCTGCGTACTCCGCGTCCGTCCGACGGATAGTTAGAATTTTTTCAAGGCGCTCGACGACGGGCGCAGAGCCTCTGAGAGGGGGGCGTGGACTCGCATAGACAGAAAACGGACGGACGCAGATTCTATGCGTGCGAAGCATAAATCTAGCTTTACGGTGGTGACTTAAAAACTGACGGTGGTGACAGTAATCTGAAGGTGGTGAAAGTGACCTAATTATTACCTACATTTAGCAAAATAAATAGCCCTCTCAAGTCAATGACATCTAGCATAAACACTTTATTTTTGTGTGTGCACAGTATGTTTGTGCATGTGTTTTTTCTTCATTTGTTAGATACTCTAGGAAGTAGGCCTAGATTATTGAAAATGTGGCATAAACCGGTTTTAAGTTGTTCAAATCCAAAATATAGAGGTGTATTAGAAGAAGGTCTTGGCTGTGAAGTGAATGTATTGGCCAAGCTCCCCATGTTTTACATTTTTCATAAAATGGGCTCTTTCTTGGTTTTGTCACCAGCGTCAGACAGAATTAGAAGTAGGGCTGCACAATTATGGGAAAAAAATCATAATCACAATTGTTTTGGTCAAAATCAGAATCATGATTATTAATCACAATTATTGTTTTTTTTTGCAGAATTTTCTTTTAAATTGTAACAAAATGAAATATAGCCAAGAATGAATTATATACGGGATGAGCAAAATACATTTAATTGTAATGATTATTTAAAGGCAATAGCATGGACTTTAGGACAGATTTCTGGCCAGAAACACCAGCCTGTCAGTATGTTCTGGCTTCAAGAACGCTCTTAAAAGTAGGTCACTATTGCCACGATTAAATCACGATTAAAATCATGAGTTTGATTTCACTATTTTATCACGATTTTGATTATTTTTCGATTAATTGTGCAGCCCTAATTAGAAGTAAAAAAAAATATCTTTACTGTATTTAAGTGAATTACTTTTACAATTCAACATAATTGTAGATACTTAATGGAAACATATTCTTAAAACTTGTCAAAACATGTAAAGCACATGTTTTTTTGTGAACTACATGAGATGTCACCACCATCATGTTTTGTGACAAAATAACCTCCAAATGGATCCACCTCAGTGGATGCTAGAGTATAATTTTGGATCATCATTATTACTAACATGTCTGGTTATGTTTCAATAACCAGCACAATTTAGTGAAATATGGAACAAGATGACAAGTGGAACAAAATCTGACGGTGGTGACATCTGACGGTGTGAGACAAAAAAACACTCTTTTACATATTACGCATTTTTTGCTCATATTAGCCACTTCGTTTTCGCTCTGTTTCTTAGGGGCTTCATGCCGCTTCTGAAAAAGTATATAATAATTAACATTAATGTAACATAATACTATTAAAACCCCCGACGGTGTTGACAGTTTAAGGGTTGGGACAGTACCAGTGTCCAAGCAAATTAACAAATTGAGGAGAAATGAGTAAACTTACAGGAGCTTCAGTGATGGTGAAGTATTCAGTAGAGCTAAAGGTTTGAAAAGGGGTCCTAAGTAATGACAATGACCTTGTGCATACCTGATTTTATTGTCTTTTTAAAAAAATCTGACGGTGGTGACTAATATGCTGGACACACTTTGAGCAATCAGAAAATAGTAGTAAATATTGCTTTACACGCACTATGTGCATATCTGCAGAACCACATAAATATGGACTTTCACATCATGGTGATATTATTGAATAATATCAGTGATTTTTACATTTTAAGTCACTTGAAATGATGATGTCTGTCCTTGGGACAGCTGTTTTTACAGGGTGTGGGCAGGTTTATAGCCATGAAAAGTAATACAATTACACTTAAATATTTCAAACGACTGTACATTTGTGTAACAGACCCCTGGGTCTTTACCTGGATTCATTTTGTTCATGAAAATGTAGTTTATTTTCAACAGAATTGGCAGTTTATTGCTGAGACATGTTTTAGCCACTTTCTCAAGAATCAGTGATTGAATGTTGAATGAATGTCAAACTTAAAACTGACATTACAGCCAACAATGAGGCAATTACATCCAAAGACAGTTGATTGACAATTGACAATTTGCCATATTTTATGTTATTCTCATTGTTTCAAAGTGAAATTAAGTGGAACAAGTTAAAGTCCTGATGCCTGATGAAGACCCTGTTGGGTCGAAACGTTGCATGACCTGAATACCTGTGCATTTTCAAAGCAGAGCTACAGTGTGATGACTTCTTCTATTTATGTCCTTTACACTATCAGATACACCTTTGTCCTGCACCTTACCTCGGAGAGGTGGCATGTGCATACTCTTGCTCTGATGCAGATTCAATTTAATTAACACCGTTAATAGCTATACATAATTCAGTGTTCATTCTTCAACAATTGTAGCATTACATTTGACTCTATTCTAGTTTCATTTCCTCAACAATTAGGGTTGACATTATTCACCGCAAGTGTAAAATCTTAACGCCTACCTTTCGTCTTCTTTTACAGTTTTTCTCAATTGGTTTTGTGCATTTCTCACAACAGAATAATGATTCTCAAAAGTCTTTGTTCAATTGTGACTTCCTGGTGTTACCTGTGCACATGGTCAAATCAGTTTCTCATTGTTTTCGGCATATAGCAAATGCTCTCGTCCATCATGCCATGGCTGTGTACAATTCTCAGTGATTTCGTACATTATCAATTGCTTTTGTCATATCACTCAAAAAGCTTTGTCACTGAATGCATGAAACTATCTCAATCTTATCTGATCAATGTAATATAAAGTCGAATTTACAACATTTTCCATTCAATCTAAACAACATTTCACTTCAGAAAAGATCCTCAAGAGTGTACTATTCAATTGACAACATGAGAAATTGATTTGACTAGCTTGTCCATACACTATGACACAATGACTAACCATTCTGCTGGCGCTGATACGTTCATTGACACAAAAAACTTGATTTTGAAAGACAAATAAGGGTTTTGAGCAAGTGTTTTGCCTTTTGTTAAAGCTGTTTTGAGAATGAATATTATGTTTTGCAAATTGCGAGAGAGATTCGAGAAATGTACAAAACCAATCGAGAAATACTGTAATCCCATAGAAGAAAGAGGAGGAGCTTCATTCTTCACTGCAAGTGTAAAATCTTAACGCCTGCCTTTCTTTTCTTTCGTTTCTTTTCTTTATTTTAATCCCATAGAAGAAAGAGGAGGAGCTTGATGGCTGCACCCGCTGGAGACAGCAATAACACCAACAGGATCTCACAGGTGTGTTGCCGGATATCACTGATTAGCAGCCTGATCCACTGACACTCGTGCAAGCCAAAATTCTGATTTACTGACACAAAGCATACTCCATACTCGCTACTAATCAAGCCTAACCTAAAACCATTGACCAAGCCTAAATCACAGAGCATGTCGTACCCAAAAAATGACAGACCAAGCCTAAATCAAAGTCAGTGAACCCTTGGTAACACTTGGCGTCAGATATGGAAGCTTGGTTATATGGCGTCAAATGTTGATGTCAAAGGGTGAAAGACTACGTTGCATCTTCCTCCCTAACAAACAAGAGGCAGTAGATGACGTTTGAAAACAAATACTAAGCCTTATCCAGACTAAATATCAAGACAAACTCAAATTCACTAATCCCAATCTCCCTCCTGCTACTATTCCTCCTCCTCCTCCTCCTCCTCCTCCTCCTCCTCCAAACAGGCAGTGGATAACGATTACATCACCCTAGACCCAGCTGAGGGGGGCGAAGCCACCAGCCCAGGTGGTGAGGAGACAGGTGGTGACGTCCTGTATGCAGATGTTCTCTTCAAGAGGTCCAGACAGCAAGAGGAGGTGCCTCTCTACTCCAATGTGCAGATAGCTACAGACACGGTAGGTAGAGCCGCAGCAGTAATGGGCAGGGGATGTGTCTTTAAAACTGCATTAAAATCACTGGGTCATATATTTTAAATATAGCCTATGCTTCATTTTATATTGTACATTAAATAGTTTTTTGTTCAGTTTTTTTAATATATATATGAATCTATCTATCTATCTATCTATCTATCTATCTATCTATCTATCTATCTATCTATCTATCTATCTATCTGTCTATCTGTCTGTCTGTCTGTCTGTCTGTCTGTCTGTCTGTCTGTCTGTCTGTCTGTCTGCTAGGAGGTGCCTCTCTACTCCACTGTCCAGATGCCCAGGAGTCCAAGGCAAAGGGCAGAGGAGGTGGAGTATGCCGCTGTGAATTTCTCACGCCCCTCTGCTGCCACCAGGTGAGTGAATCCGTTAACTGCAACTTAAACAAAGAAGTAGGCCTATTAGAATGAATGTATCATAGTTTGGAATATATATTTTGTATTATATTATAAAGAATATAATGTTATATATTATTGGCATAAAAGACTCCATTCTGGCTATCTATACATCTGATCTGTCTCTCTCTATGTCTGTCTGTCATGTTTAATTTAATTTTCTTTATCTTTCACAGTTCTGTGGAATCTATGGACACCTACAGCACAGTGAACTAACCAAGACAACACAAGACCTTAAAGACAGAGTAGGCCTGAGTAATATTTTTAGTCGTTTATTTCAAGAATTCACAAACTACTAAAACTGTTACATACCTTTACCTAACTGTCTTACGTGACATTAAATTGCACTTTTCATTTTGGATTTTGCGCTTAATTCACATCCCGTCAATGTAACTGAACCACTGTGAAATAATGACTGTATAATATGTTTGTATTGACTCTATAAGATAAATGCCTTGTTTAGATGTGTCACTTCTATTTTATTTTTATTTTCAATGTGCAGTCATATAGAATACACTTTGAAGAAATATTTTGATGTGAAACTGGGGACTTTTGAGGCAAGACAAGAAAAGCACACCATTCATTGTAAATGTGCAGTGGTATGTATTTATATATTTATTGAAACTATATGATGCATTTATCGTAAATTATATTTTATGCATCCAGTGATAGTACTGAAGAATCCTGTAGACGGAGTGACCACTTCATTTTGGTTCTATGATGAGAACTGTGAACAGACGTCATCCTAGTGGCCATTTAGTGACATTGCACACTCTTCATAATGAGTGTGTCAAATTGTAATTATTTTCAATAAACAAGTCAGACAGGCAGGCAAAGATGCGTCCGATGGCGGTGAAGATCGTGTTTTGGCCGCTTTAAAGAATGCGTTTCAGACGGACCGATGGACAGACGGATGGACAAACCCTGATATACAGATGCTAGGATGCATCTAAAAACATGTAAACATTTTTGTATAATGACGGAACAGTTGTTGCCATGTATTCAAAAGTGGTCTGTGTCTGTTGATGCTACATAGGTACTGGTGAAGGTCACAAGGTCTTCGATGGTGGTACAGTATCAAAAGGGTTAAAATGCTTTCTGTGTAACTGTCACTAATGCGGTCTTTGTGAGCGACCACATCATCTCTCTCTCTCTCTCTCTCTCTCTCTCTCTCTCTCTCTCTCTCTCTCTCTCTCTCTCTCTCTCTCTCTCTCTCTCTCTCTCTCTCTCTCTCTCTCTCTCTCTCTCTCTCTCTCTCTCTCTCTCTCTCTCTCTCTCTCTAACAACACAGGAAACTACATGTCAAAATGTCATGTGATGCAGAGGGGCACAAACCACACATGATGTTTAACAATTCACTGACTGTCTATTCTAATAGCTAAGAGGTTGATGAAAGAGAACCAAATATCCTTCAAATGATATACAGTAGGCCTACTGTACTGTACTGTACAACTGTACTGATATACTGTAATGACTGATTTTTTTATTGACTATAAGATGAATGACTTGTTTGGATTTTTTACTTCTATTTTTGTTTTTATTTTTCATGTGCAGTCGTATAGAATAGTGTTTAAAGAAATATTTTGAAGTTTTATGTAAGAAGTTATTATAACAACGTGATAGTAAGTCTAAACGATGCTATAACAGTGGAACCAGGGACTGTTGTGGCACGACAAGAAAATCTCACCATTCATTGTAAATGTGCAGTGGTGTGCATTTATATTTTATATGAAAATATGCCTCGTAAGCAATATTCAGTTTTCCTGGTGAACCAGAAGCTATGTGTTGACGCCCAGGGGGCTGGGCTACACAAACCTGGTTCACCAGGAAAATATTCAGTGATAGTACTGAAAAATCGTATAGAGGGATTTACAACTTCTTTTTACCGTATACGGCAGGTGTGAAAAACATGAATAGCCCTCACCCTGGTGGCCATTTAGTGTCATTGCACACTATTCAGATTGAGTAGGTGTAATGTGTCATTATAGGGTTTTTTTTTTTAATAAAAGAAAAATATTCTGCACAATATTGTGAAATGCATTGATACATTTTACCTACTAAACAATGCAATAGAAACTGAAATGACATTGTATATTAATGTGGCGAACTTGTGTAGTCCTGGTTCAATGCAATGCTTGCATTATGAAGTCTTATCTCACTCTCCTCATGGTCATGGTCAGTGCACACGCAATTCAATTTGTGGTCACTAGGGGCATCCAGATAGGCCAAAATGCTGAAGAATCTTAAAAAAAAAATCTGATTCCAGATTGTGATCCGGATCACCACCAAAATTGTATCATTTGTTCCTTT
>NC_085857.1:50616789-50636789 GCF_034702125.1 Engraulis encrasicolus
TGTGTTACAGTTGCGCATTTGCGACTCAGTGAGATATTCTCATGTCAGACGGTAATAAACGTGTAGCGCAGTCGTTGGGCTTGATATTTCTTTTTTTGCAAACTGAATTCATTTCGAGTTGTGACTCCTCTGGTATCCTAACTTTGAGATTATTGAGAACAACTGTCAAATCGCTGTGGGTCAGAGCTGTAGGTTCTACTAGAGCGTAGTAGCCTAGCTCCCACCTCTCTTAAAGGAGCCACCGCCCTTTTTAACAGTCAGTGGCTCTATCTCTTTCTCTCTCTCTCTCTCTCCATTAGAAATGCCGAATTGTTGAGGTAATTTTTTTCAAATACCGTAAATGTTTGATAGATTTATCTGTATTTGATTTTTTTTCATCACCAAGTGTCAACATGGCCATTTTTCTGAGGCTGAGATGCATTTTGGAAAAAAGAGATGAGCTCTGGTGTAATGAGCCATCTGTCTTAAAAAAATTCCCAAGGTTTTTTTTCATCATTATTTCGCTAGCTAGCATAATTACAGTGGGATTAATCTAGATTAAAAAAAATGAATCTATGCATTGCCCATAATATATATATATATATATATATATATATATATATATATATATATATATATATATATATATATATATATATATAAAATTATTTTTATTTTTTTACAAGTTTTTTTTTTTAACAAACTTACAGCACCAGTGAGGATGGCAATGGCATCATATCTCATTGCAGTTATATCCCTCATCACACACAGTAAGTGTTGATATAAATTGACACCACATTTTGTGGATGTAACACAATTTGTCAGGACATTAACTGTCGGTTGAAAACTCTTTTGCTTGCTTTGAGTGTTAACACATTACACAGTATCACTGTTAGAAATTACTGTTAATTAAGGGAAGTTCCGCAACAGTATTTCACTATTTGAAAAAAAAAAAAAAAACTAAAAAAAAATATTATTTTGAGCCAGGTATTGAGCATAAACAGTAAGTACTTCACAATAGCAGCATTGACCGAGGAACCAAACAGTTATTTTAGGCAGCACCATTGAAACCCTTTCATCCATTTTGTCCACGATAGCTATAAAGCTGCAATACCACCCGAAGAACTTCAGTCACTCTCACTGGTTAAAAATTCTCTGATGCTATTAAGCATGAAAAAATGTCTAGGCATGAGCATGAGTGGCACATTGCACATGCCATTTGATAGTTAGACTACTCTATTTTTTAAGTGATGAAAGTGTGAATGACTGAAACATTCCCAGCCCCAATCTGTCAATCAGCGCCTGGCCAAACCTGATTACTAAGGGCTGTTATGCCATTATTCAATTACTCAATTCACCTGACAAATGCCTGATTGGTCTGGTCAGATGGTACTCTTGCACCTGTATATAAACCCGGACTATACATGGGCTGTGCAAAACTAGCTGCGCACAACTCAACCCCTGATTGTTGGAAACAGCTGTCAATCAAAAGATTTGCTCACATGGTTGGCTACCAGTGTCTTGCCCCTCCTCACAACACCGTGTTGATAAACAAAAAAAAACATCTATAAACACTTCCGTTGCTTGCTGGCCTGCAGGCGTGATATAGCACTTGCTTGCCTACAAGCTTGCCTATTAGCTTGCCTACTTTCCTTTTAGTGAAAGCTTACTTTGTGGCCACTGCTCTGGGGGTGACATTATCTGTGGCACTGTTGCATATTACGTGCTTGCTGCAAATTATGCTTTCCTTTGAGCGCTAGCTTGTAGTGCTGCTTGCTTGCTGTGCTACTTGGTACAGATTAAATGCTCTTTTTCATAAAATCACCATTGGCAGACACATTTATTTGTATCCCCCTCAAGGGCTGATACATTAAAGCCCACCTGGCACACTGCCTTTGTAAATGTAACACAGCACTGTGTACTCTGGAACTGCATTCATGCCGCACACGTAGAAACCCAGTACTTTAAGAGAGTATTGTATTGGAATGGTAAATCATGATCAAGGTACTTTAGTGATGGTGGACGATGGGAGGGTGGGATGGACCTATTACCTATACATACACATCTACTATACATAACTAAATATTGTAGAGTACTTTTAGTTTAACGATACTAATACTGTGTACATCCTGTAGAGTACTGTTTTTTAACAGTTCAATTGCTGTTGAAATATTGTAGTGCACTGATATACATTAGACAGCATTATCCTGCAGTTGATGTTTTGTGTAAAAAAAACCTGTAGAATGCAGGTAACCAGAATTGCCTGTAGCGTGCTATTATTTTGCAGGGAAATTTCTTGGAGTGATGTTCTATTTGGGTCATTCCACGCCAAATCTCCGAATCATCCCGCACGACCATCTCAGATTTGGCAGAAAAAAATCAAGGAGGTTCACAAACGTCCCAATAGGAAAAGTGCAAAATTATAGCTCTCAACTCCTCATAGTTTTGTCATTAAAATTTTTTTTGTCAGGTACCCCCCTGACTCGTTTGGAACAGACTTCTCAGAGAGCCCACTTTCAGAGTGTTGTATCTAAAAAACTGCTTTAAGTAGGTCCTTACAAATTTCAAGGGGTAACATTTGGAACATGTACTTGTGAAATGTGGATTTTCACACATCCTCTTGTCATTTACCACCGTTTTCTGGGGGCTTAAAGTTGCTTGAAAAATTCTCGCCTTTGTGGGCATCTTTGAAGGACTGTGGTAAGTGCAGTTTTAAAGACAGAGGTTTGATATGGACAATGTATGTTCCCAACCATTCTGTGCATGTTGTGTTGAAAGACTGATCTTCTGCGATGAACAGTTTAGAAGATATGAAGTCTTTAAAATGGAAAAACTGAAACTTGGTGCCATCTTTGCCATGTTATTAAAAAAAAAGTCACGACTCACCACCCTATTATCAACAGTTTTGGAAAGATTAGATGTCTGTTCTTAACATATCCAAAAACTGGGATGGTATTCTGCCTCATTTGGTCACAATGATTTTTTTAAAAACCCACCGTTGTGTGACTTCCACTGTTCCTATGAAAACCTGATATTGGGGGGCAACTTTGCCATGCTATACCAAAACAATGGCAGCAATCACCACAATGACCTGAACAGTTTTGGAAAGACAGGATGTCTGTTTGTAACATATCCAAAAACTGGGATGGTGTTCTGCATCAATATCTTGTAACGACTCTTGAAAAACCCTTTGCTGTTACATCAGCAGCTCCTGTGAAAATAACTAAGTCACATGAATTACCAGGGTCGGAGCTATAGGGGAACAAGCAGGGCATTTGTCCAGGGCCCTCCTGAATGTGTGGTAGGGGCCATAATCATGACCTTGCAGACTTTTGGGTGCCAATCTATTTGGGCTGACACTGTGAATGACAGGCAGTTTGATTTGGGCATTTTTGATACAAGAAATGTGACTTGAGTATTTTTCAAGCACACAATAAGAAACAGTTAAGTGATTTATATACCATTCAGGGATTAAAGTAAAAAAAAATCCTGAGCCTGAACTTTTTGGTGCGTCCACGCGACCCTATTCGATACACGGTGAAACGAGAATTTCATTGCTTTTTAAGCTTAGTATTTACACTTATGTTTGTCTTATTTATCTTATTCTGATGTGGGTGCCATGTCAGGGTCAAAATGACTTTTGCAACACAAATAGGGCCTACCAAAGAGACCAAAAGGGTGTAGCGATAATCATTATTACATAATTACATACTTATTATGCATAATATTGTAGTTACATAGGCCATTTCATCACAAAAGCATGAGAAAAGTATGTGTAGCAGAATATGACCAACAAAGATTGAAATACCATGACATGTTAGATACATAACAGAGGTAAAAGCATAATCTTTGGTTACTTAGGCCTAAGTGTTTAATCCTGCCTTTAAAGAAAAGAAAATACAAATGACTGGACATGGCTGAATAATGATGCAAAATACCTTTAAATTTAACGAATTACAAATGCAAATCAACGTAATTCATTAATGTCATTTTGGTGGCTACTATGGACTAGATGTTGTCTGTGTCTGTAGATAGATGGGTTCTAGGTTTCTCAGCTGTACAGTCAGTCTGAATAGAGCCTTGGATAGAGCTAGCTCTAGGTCAGAATTTGTGGTGCCTGCCCTGTAAATATTTTGGCTACTCTCCTATTGGGCTATTCTCAGAAAAAAGACTGCCTTGCTTCATCATCAAGCTCAAGTTGTTCTGTCCATCACCATATAGCAGTATTATTTTTAGCCTCCAATCAATGACTAGAATTCCACTGAAAACTAAAGCCCATTAACAGATTGTTAAAAGCCATCAACAAGCCATTATGTGACATATTATTTAACGATCTCACAATCATCATGAAAACGGCACCTTGAGATGTGAATGTAGACTAAAAACGTGCCAATGACAGGAATTATACACCCAACAACCAAACCTGTATTATACTACAGCTAGTGGGATGAAACTTGCTGCTGTCTGCATGCAGACTGCCATCTTGCTAGGCGCTATTTGAGTCACTTTTAAGTTGAACACAGCGCCAATGTCAATACTTTTGCATTGATTTTTCCATCGGAGATAATATCAGTTAATATGTAGGTGGTGTTTATTATAAGTAACTCGACTCCTCTTAGCTAAAACATTAGCATAAAAGTTCGGTAGTTAGCATGCTAACAAAACTCAGCATGAGTGTGGCATCTGCAACATGCTGAAGTGAAACTAAGCTTTTTTGTTAAATTCTAACTAATAACAAATTATTCTCTTACTGTTGGTGTTCTCACAAGTAGTTGTAGACTGAAGCACATCTTCCTACAACCTCTTCCAACAACCCCAGAAAGTAATCTGGTGATCGATTCATGAATCACGGTATCCAGCCATTATTTTGAATGGAACTACCTAATGCACAGGCAGTGGTTGACATTAGGAGATGAGAGATAAACAAACGGTCCGCTCGACCGCTCCACACTCCGGGAGAGGCTGTGACAGCTCTGTGTTAAGTTCTAAGTTGGGTTCAGAAATTATGAAAAGACACAGAGGGATCGAACGTCTGTGGAAAAAACAGAACCTTGTGTGTTGTGGAGAGCTAATTATTAGCACTGAGCAGAGAAGCTCTATCAACACTGTATGCTCATCGACATTCTGTAGGCTATGTTCAAACACACAATGTCCAGTTCCATTTATGTTTTTGACGACAACGGCATCACCAATCCATAGCATGCAGTTTAGTAATCTTAACACATATTTCTGCTCATAGAGCAATAGACGGTGCAAGGTGCCTTGTCATGTAGAGCGAGTTTTTGACACTGCTCTGTGACCGCGGCATGAGAACGGCTAGTCGGCGACTGCTCGAGTGCTCGTAGTAGCACGCTTTCCTAAGACCTGCCCCCTTCTTCTTCTGATTGGTTAACAATGTTAGTTTTAGCAAAGAAAATGGAATATTGTACAAGAACGACCACTAGCTGGTGTGGCCAGGAGTGGCACTGCAGCTATGTTATCGCAGCCAAGTAAATAATGAATGGGTGCCAATGGGGCTGTACGCTTCTCATAGAACTATCTGCCCGTGTGATTTTTTCCCTGGAAACAATGAAGTCGCGTTCGATAGATATGAGTAAGTGAAAGCATTTGCAGACACGTTTGCATCTTGTCAAGTGTTAGATTCGTGAAAATGACCCTTATTTCAACTATAGCAATGACATAACACGTGACAATCGACTTTACGGCACTACGCCATTTGTTTTGTAGTTTTAAGTCTGACTTCAGATGTCGATGTGTTTAAAGTTATGTTAGGATTGTTGCGGACACCTGTTATTTATTGCATTTAAGGTGGTGGAAAAGCGGCATGTGTACATGGGGTAAAGGAAATGACTGCGCTCATCCTTAGGAATTTGGGCACCTTCAATTAACATGTTGGACGGTGGTGGGGGTTGAGGTGTGTGACCGTAGATGTCTCTGCTAGGAGGATCAGTCAGAGTACGTCTCTCGTCAGCTCTGGTCGTGAATAGTCGCAGAGATTCCTCAGCCAGCAGGTATTAGCCGAATGCTAGCGTGTTGCAGGACAAAACTAACACGTCTTTGGGAGAACAAAGCCATGTCAGGAACCTTTAACTTCACTTCTAATACAACTTCCATGATAAGGTACAGAATGTGCACACATCTTTACAAACCAGAGAACAGAATCGTTACAAATCCCTGCTGAGCCATTTAGCCCAATAGGCTCCCATTCATCTTTTACTTGGCTGCGTGCGCCAACGGGGCTATAATGGGAGCCAATGACAGATGCCTATCTCATAGCTTAGAACATTTCTGGTTTTAGTGAGCTCCTTTGCTACCATTGGCTGACAAACGCAGGAGGGATTACGGTTGTCTTTTTATTTATTTATTTACCGTCAATTTATTTCCGAGTATTTAAAAAACAAATTAACCCACGGGCAATCGCTACAAGCCGGAAATCCGGTATATGCCGGAGAACTTTAATCCCTGACCATTATTATTTTTCTTTTTCTTTTAGCTTTTAGGTAACTACATTTTTTGGTAACTAAATGTTTGTGAATTAAAGGTTATGGCCATGTGTTTAAACCTCAACACTGTAGGAGTTAACATTTTGCTATTATACCGTAAAGTAAGTCTTGAATTGCAGTAGTGATAAATTAATTGAATCATTCTGATTGGTAAAGCATATTGTTATCACATTGTCCTGATACAGAATGATTGACATACTTTATTTCAGCATACGATTTTATGAACAAGTATCTTTTAGCCGTAAAGATGTTTTGATATTTTACTTCAATACATTTCAAATTTCCCATCACTTCTGCAACTTTGCTCTGTTAGTAGAGGTGCATATCAAATGATTCAACACACAGACCTTTGCCATGAACCAATACAATGCGCTAGGTTCCTCGGTCATGGTTAGGACTGGGGCGGGGCCAAGTTCTATGAACAGGTCACCTTTGTCATGGTTTTTTTGGGGGGGTGGGACACTTTTATTATCATGGAGAAGAGAAAAAAACAGTGATGATACAAAAGGAGGAGACTGTTCGTAAGGAGGTAACCTGACTAAACAGCTGTCCTGCCCCTCCAATCACCATGACTGAGCTACCCTGAGCATGGTGCTAGACCACTGCAATACTGACTAAATGCTCATTAAGGGTCAACTCTTTCACAGAGCTGAGCAACGTAAACATTAATGTTTGATGTTCTTCATAAACCTTATTGGGTATGCACAAATGGACATACATGAGTACATGGAGTGAAGCACAAATTAAATGTAGAGAGACTAATCACATGATATCAGGTAATATCCTAAAAACAATCCAAAACAATCCACAGTAGACCTCAGAACTGCATCAAAGTTGATAAACAAGTTGTTAAAGATTGTTATAAATTGTAATAAAAAGCATTGAGATGTGGTGATAGTCAGGATGTACTTGTTTCAAGATCTACGGGGATGTTTCAGTGATTCAACATTTCATCACTTTATTCCGGTATTTGGTTTTCAGTGCCTAAAGATGAAGTTTACACACGTCTATAACCTTTGATTTACTGAAATGTAGTTACAGAAAGAGCTGGAAAAAAACCTGTCAACAGCCACTTTTACTTTTTTGCCGTATTATATTGAGTGTGTCGAAAATGCTCAAGTCAAATATCTTGTATCAAAAATGTCTGACTCAAATTGCTCAAGTCATTCACAGTGGCGTAACAATTGCACATAGGGCCTCATGGCAAATACTGGTAGATAGGGCCCCCATGTAGCCTGCAAAGATCAGAGCAGGGGCCCCACCTCAATAGAGCAGCAAGCTGCAGATGTCACACAGCCGTTTTTACAAGTCCATTCTTAAAAAAATGAGACAGAGCACCACCCCAGTTTCTAAAACTGTAAATGTCATAGTGGTGAGTTCTGTCATTTCTTTTGTATAACATTTTGAAGATGCCACTAATATCAATTTTCATAGGAGTTATGGAAGTCACCCAACAGTGGGTTTTTGAAAAATCATTGTGACCAAATGAGGCAGAATACCATCACAGTTTTTGGATATGTTAAGAACAGACATCTAATCTTTCCAAAACTGTTGATAATATGGTGGTGAGTCGTGACATTTTTTTTTTAATGACATGGCAAAGATGGCACCAAGTTTCAGTTTTTCCATTTTAAAGACTTCATATCTTCTAAACTGTTCATTGCAGAAGATCAGTCTTTCAACACAACATGCACAGAATGGTTGGGAACATACATTGTCCATATTAGTGGGGTCGTATTAGGCTCAGTCATTTCAAATTGGTGTTAAAGTTTGGTTTTCACTTCCAAGTTGAAGTTTAGGGTCTATAGAACAATTTGAGTTCGAGTGTCAAACACACAGATAACAAAATGTCCTGCGGGGGGCGCTCTAAAATATATAAACTGCTATAACTTTTGATGATGTAAACCAAATTTAACATATGAGGTATGTATGGATTCAGCATGAAGAGGTGAAACCGGTGAGCTAAGTATTCGGTTACCAGATTAAAGACACACTATGTAATAAACACACTTTTAGCCAATGGACAGCAAAATCCGGGCTTTTTTAAGATAAAGGGTGGAAATGCCCTCAAAGTTGCAATGAAACATAATTTATTGTTACAAGCTATTGTAAATAAAGCCTTAAAATCACTTAAGTTGATTTGTTCAGAATATCCCTGAAGCACACAGATACTTAGGATACCTATACACAAATATGGCTGCATAAAGCCTATGTCATACTTAGCACCCAACTTGCAACTTTGAGTTTATGAATTTAGGATCATGAGTAACAGCTTTTTTTCAATCAAGCCATCATTTCATTCACAAAAAAACTTAATATCTAAAAGAAAGTAAATCAATAATAATAATAATAATAATAATCTTAATCATAATGATAATAAGGATAATGATGATGATGATATACCATGAGGAACAACAGTTTTTCCGACATTCAAAAACAAACAGAAGACATATGGCTAACATGTGTCCCAATACTCCACTCTACAATAACTATGACAGAGAACAGATACAATAACAGTCAGTGGTCAGTCTTAGAAATTGCATGTGCACTTGCACAGACGTGTGCACTTTAACTCTGCCTTCATGCACTTGCACCAAGATCTGGCAGGTGTATTTGTACAAGTACTAGTACAGCTGCACTTCACCTCTAGTTGGAATACATCTTTGGCAACGGCATCTTTGGTAGTGTAGTCCAAATCTGGGAACTGTCCATTTGTTACCAGATTGGCAGGCATTTCTGGCAAATGCAGATAATAAGATTTTGTATTCCTGTCAACTGTGCTGGTAACAAATGGACAGTTCCCAGATGACAGAGATGTCTTCATAACAGCAGATGATTGTTAACCTGATTCACATCATCTGGCTGCGTTCGGCTACGTCACGCGGGGGCGTTCCCATGCCTCACATCAGGTGGTAGGAATCAGGTAAGATGATTGTGTCTTCCATGTATGAAATAGTCCTATAGTATTATTCAGTATGCTTGCCAAAGGCCTCTGCCTGCCCCCAGCAAGTATACTAATTGTTGTCCGACAGTTTATTATTTAGTATGCTTGCGGGAAAGCATACTAATTGTTCATCGACAGTTTATTATTATTCTACGTTTTTCCATTCACCTCCATTCATTAGTATGGTGGCTTTGAATCGTTGCAGCGTTAGAGATAGAGACACGGTTTGAGTGCCAAAACGAACAGCTGGAAAAGGACTCAAGGTGGTGTATTTTTCGCTGGCCTACCCCCTTTCATTCGTTCACCAGATTCGTTTTCCTCAGTTTTCTCTCTGTTTTCCCCTCATTGAAATGAATGGTAGAATGGTCAAGATGATGATGTCACAAACTGTGGCAGTTAGAGTGAGAGGTGACCTGTCCTGGGGTTTTTAATAGAATAAATTAAACCGCTTCACCTTTCGACTAGGTAAAGGCATTGTCATTGGCTCTGAATACAAACTGTGTTAAGATCATTAGCCAAAAATGTTTGAGAGAGCAGTTTTAAAATCCCTATGATGTGACCCCATTCACTTAGAAAAAATGTGTGAACAGCTCAGCGCATAGGCCTGAATAGGCTATGTCCACTTTTTGACTGAACCATTTGGCCTAGAAAAGGGATCTCAGCTTTGACATGAAGAACAAGGGTTATGCCAGTTGTGTGTCAATATCATTTGACAACTTGTAAAACTTTTGGAGATAAGGCTGCATATATTACTCAGCTACTGACTGCCAAACTGTCACCTTTAGAATCTTCATTCATACACACACACATGCAGCCTTGTAGAACCTGGACAACCGTGGCCTAATATGCTGCTGTGGCAGTGGCCTACTGGGTATCAGGTCAGAGATTCTTTAAGTATATAGAGATATGCCAACATAATAGGTTTCTATGGGCACCTAACGCGACCAGGTTCCGGTCTGCCTAAAGGGCCGTGTCATAATGCTCCTACAATGAATAGAACAGTCCTTAGGTCTGCCTAGGTCTGCCTAAGGGGGGCCATAATAGAACCAGGAAACAATGGGCCAATGGAACCTCTCTCTCTACTCTCTCTGATCAGGTGTTGGTCTGTCAGAGGGTTGCAGGTTTGAATCCCATCCTTACCTCTCCCTACCCACCCATTGCTGAAAGGCACCTGAAGCATCTCCATACATGCACGTGCCAGCACACAAACACAAACACACACACACACACACACACACACACACACACACACACACACACACACACACACACACACACACACACACACACACACACACACACACACAGTGCTATCTCTTTCCCTCGTATTTCTGTGTGTGTATACGACAGCTCTTTATGTATGTGTGTGTGTGTGTGTGTGTGTGTGTGTGTGTGTGTGTGTGTGTGTGTGTGTGTGTGTGTGTGTGTGCAGAAGCCGCATCCATAGCATTGTCTCTCCGGAAATGCAGTCTTAATAATAATAATAATAATAATAATAATAATAATAATAATATTATGGATTTATTTTCTTCTAGATATATTTTTTGTGATTTTATGTGTTAATTGAATATGGCTTGATTGAAAAAGATGGTACTAATAATCCTAAATTCACAAACTCAAAGTTGCAAGTTGGGTGCTAAGTATGACATAGGCTTTATGCAGCCATATTTGCGTATAGGTATACTAGGTATCTTTGTGCTTCAGGGATATTCTGAACAAATCAAGTTGAATGATATCCCAGGCTTTATTTACAATAGCTTGTAACAATAAATTATGTTTCATTGCAACTTTGGGGGCATTTCCACCCTTTATCTAAAAAAAACCCTGAATTTTGCTGTCCATGGGCTAAAAGTGTGTTTATTACATAGTGTGTCTTTAATCTGGTGACCAAATACTTAGCTCACCAGTTTCTCCTCTTAATGCTGAATCCATACATACCTCATATGTTACATTTGGTTAAACTAATCAAAACTTATAGCAGTTTATACATTTTAGAGCGCCCCCAGCAGGCCATTTTGTTATCTGTGTGTTTGACACTCGAACTCAAATTGTTCTATAGACCCTAAACTTCAACTTGGAAGTGAAAACCAAACTTTAACATCAATTTGAAATGACTGAGAAAAAATGCATATGCCTACGACTCCACTATATCAAATCTCTGTCTTTAAAACTGCGCTTACCACAGTCCTTCAAAGATGCCCACAAATTCAAAGGTGAGAATTTTTCAAGCAACTTTAAGCCCCCAGAAAACGGTGGTAAATGACAAGAGGATGTGTGAAAATCCACATTTCACAAGTACATGTTCCAAATGTTACCCCTTGAAATTTGTTAAATTTATTAAAGTAGTTTTTTAGATACGGCAATCTGAAATTGGGCTCTCTGAGAACTCTCAGGGGGGTACCTGACAAAAACATTTTTAATGACAAAACTATGAAGAGTTGAGAGCTATAATTTTGCACTTTTCTTATTGGGACGTTTGTGAACCTCCTTGATTTTTTTCTGCCAAATCTGAGATGGTCGTGCGGGTTGATTCGGAGATTTGGCGTGGAATGACCCATTTCAAACAGTGTTGTTAAAAGTAAATCAGCCAAAGTCGCTATTGGCTCGCTGAAAAGTCGCTAGATGACGTCAGATGATGTCACAGCGTCACACACAGCGTGCTGGTCTACAGGAAACATGCCCACATGCCTTCGCCCACAGTAGAAATGGGCGGTTCTTGCTACTTTTTGGAGATCAGAGTTAATCTGCAGCCCTGCTTAACTGTGGGAAACGTTTCTGATGGCGGCTCAGTCACAATTATGTGGAAAACTATGAATTTGTCACTGAAAATGCGCATTTTAAAAAGTCGCCAGATGCTCCAAAAAGTCGCTAAAGGCGCTAGATGAGGGGTTTTTCTGTCACCAGGACCGTCAAAAAGTCGCTAAATATTTGGAACCACTGATTTCGAATGACCTTTGCACTTATGCTTTGTATGTTGCCCTTTGCTTTTGTCTTGAACTGCTTCCAAAGCCACCTGCTTCAGGTAAAAATGTAAAATGTTGTAAAAAGTATGTGCACAGGCATAGAAGATAACTATCAACATTTTCATCACTATTGGAGTGTTTTGCCCTTCCACCTTTACTTTTTGGGGGGTCAAAAAGGTCTGTGCCCCCCACCACTAATGTGACACCTATGCTTGCTTCAGTGGCTTGTGGAGCAAGTGTTGTAAGTGACAGTTATTATTAGCATTAGTCAGGCTGGACTGGGGCAATAAAATCAAGTCGGTCGGGCATTTTTAGCATATCTGGCACCTCCCACACATAACCCGTTTCTGTATTATAACCCACTGGCTATGTTGAGATGGACCACTTGCCCTACCTTGGGGTGTAAATCAAAACCACTACTATTATGTTATGGAGCTAGGGAATTGGCAGGGCTCAGCGATTTGATTATTTTAGATATCGCCGGCCGATACATCAATACATTTCGATTATTATCTACACCCCTAGCCTTACCCCCTCAAGAAATAAACAAAAGCAACTATGTTGTTCCCTGGAGATTGTCAGCAGACCTGGAATATGCCCTGAATGCTAGATTACCCGTCCAGCTCTGGTAGTAGTAGTAGTAGTAGTACTACTACTAGTAGCACTAGTAGTAACAGAAGTAGTTGTAGATGTTGTAGTACTAGCTGTTTGCTGTATAGTCGTAGTAGTAGTTGTTGATGCTATCTGTGTCAGTTTGTGTTGATGTAGGTCTACTGTATGTGTTCATAAAGTTAACAATGCAATATGAATATGTTAACATTTTGCCTCCTTCCTTGCCTTCTCTTGGTACTGTCTTGCTTCAGTGGCTGGTGGATCACAGTGGAACGTCTTCTATCCCTCCCGGCATATATGTGCCTTAACAGGGACTACAGTGGAGATGTCCTGTATGTACACCTACCCTAACAACACAGCATTCTCCAAAGCCTACTGGACCACCTCAGGCACAGGAGCTGCAGGACCCGACCTTCTTGAGCAGTCTCGACACCAGGTGGGTAATTCCAAGAACCTATATCAGTGGTAAATAAGACTGAGTTAACCTTGAGTACATTGCATTACCATACATTACATTACATTGAAGTAGTGGTAAATCATCTATAATAGCCTGAAGGGGTTTATCATTTACATGTTTTTGGAATACCATATGAGGGCAAAGCTTAGGACAGCTGCAATACGCATGAACAGCTATCCGGGTACTCTGCTCGTGAATGTGTTTCATGCCCCTTTTTCGTGGAAAACAAACCAAATGTCTCTTACATTGGCTAGGCAAAAGGAACACAGTCCATGCTTTAGCCACAGCTGTTTGGCTATGTAATATAATTTGAACAGCTGGCAACACAACATGTTTTTCGGCATGTTTCGCGTGAACAACGCTAGTCTACAGGTCCTTTTCTTTCGTTTATTCTTTCCCAACGCCACCACTTGACTTGGATTGGCTTTCCCCCCAATGTTTTCCCATAAAAAGGTCTTAACGCACATGGCACACGGCACATGTCACACTGTTCATGCGTATAGCGACGGCTATTCTCTACGCCTAGCTGATGTCACCGCGGCAGGGGTCCGTATCTCGAAAGCGTCTTTGCTAACGACGTTAGCAAAGTCCTTCGTAAGAGCAACTCAACTCTCTCGACAGCAACGCTCACCACTAAATCCAACGGAACGGTAAGACGGTCTTAAGACGGTCTTAAGACGATTAGCAACGACAAGAATCGAGAAACGGACCCCAGATCTTTAACCTCAAAACGAACACAACATGAGGGTTGACTTACCCAGGTGTATCTTGTAACCATCAGGGCAGGGCTAATGCCAGCTGTAACACCAATGGCTGTTCTCTCCGCCTGGCTGGTGTGACCGCGGCAGATTCGCTGACGTACTTCTGCAGGATCATCACCAATGTGGATCTGGAGAAATGGACTGGACAGCCAGGCATGGAACTCTCTGTCAGAGGTATAAAAAGGTTATAAAATGTATTTCGTCAAGCTTTTATGTTACCTCTCTCTCTCTCTCTCTCTCTCTCTCTCTCTCTCTCTCTCTCTCTCTCTCTCTCTCTCTCTCTGACTGAGTTGGCTGCATGTATCTGTCTGTCTATCTCTCTGCCTATCTGTCTGTTTATTTCCATCTGTCTCCCTGCCTGTGTGTCTTGACCTGTCTGATGTCATGGTTGTCTAGCCCATGCAGAGCTACGGGTAAAAGGACCTACAGCAGTAGCAAGGGAAGACTCCCTCACTCTTTGCTGTGACTCCATGCCTGTATTCCATGCGTCTCTATCTGTCTGTTTGTCTGTTTGTCTGTCTGTCTGTCTGTCGGTCTGTCTGTCGGTTGGTCTGTCTGCTCTTTATCTAGATCTACCTATTTTGACTTGTCTGTTGTCATGGGCTGGTGATTACCACATACAGAGCTGCAAGTAAATGGTCCTTCAGCAGTGGCCATGGGAGAGTCCCTCACTCTCAGCTGTGACTCCAGCTGCCCTCTGGCCAACGACGCGTCCTACACCTGGACAAAGGACGGACGCCCCATAGAGACACAACCACAGCAGGGCAACAACTCAGAGGAGTATAAGGTGTGCAGTTTTTTTTTGTAAAGAGTTGTAATAATATAACTTTACATGATATTGGTAATTTAACATCTAACTTATAAGAATTATAGTATGGTACAGTAATTGTATTAAAATTGTAAATGTGTGTGTGCCTGCGTGTGTGCGTGCGCGCGTGTGTCAATGTTTGCCTGTGTGCTTGTTTGTGCGTGCGTGTTTGCGTGCGTGCGTGTGTTTGTGTGCGCGCACAGCAGAGCACCCACAGGAAGCAGCTGCATATTGAGCATGTCACCAGAGGCGACGCCGGCAACTACTCCTGCGCTGTTGAAGATCATGGGAGTGTTAGCTCTGGGCCTAATAGGGTCACCGTACTGTGTAAGTACAGACAGGGGTGTCATTCAGGGCGGTAAAGTGTGACTGAGTCACCAGGGCCCCATGTACATATCGGAGCCCACCAGGGCTTGACATTAACTTTTTCGCTTGCCGGCCACTGTGGCTAGTGGTTTTCCCGAGTCACTAGCCATCCAGCTATTCTACTAGCCATGAATTCGATTTTTTTTTTGTCATGACGCTGTACATCTGACCTCAGAAGATGAGGTGCTTGAATGCACGAGTGCACGAGTTTCTACATGGAAATAAAACAAACAAATAGAAACTGAGTAACTATTTTTTTTCTTGGACTTAAATACAAACAATTGATACACAAGGGGAAAAGTGCAGAATATACGCTACTCTGATATGTCATACCATAGAATAAGCTACATGCCAAAGTGGCTAGTGGCACTGAAATTGTTACTAGCCACAGCCAAGTTTTACCAGCATTTGGCCGGTTGGCAGGTGCCAGTGTCAAGCCCTGGAGCCCACACACAGTCCGATTTGTATACATGACTGGCTTGGGTGGGGGGGGGGGGGGGGGGGGGGGGGGGGGGGGTGCAGTGATTGTTACTTTTACCCTGAGTACAGTGATTGTTACCTCTTTCATCTGTCACGTATTGCGTATTTTCACTAAATATGTAAGCTGTATTAAGTTTTTTTTCACATTATGCAAAAGTGGTGTTGCATTTGGGATGTACAGAAAATAAAAATAAACACGTTCGTGGACCCCAGTAATGGCCCAAGTTGCCCTTTTTGTCTATTTTAGTGTGCACACCTCCCTTCTGCTCTAAGCCGTTCTTTCACATTAACACAATAGCTATCTGAGGCTGAGATAGGCAGTAGACAGTCATCAGGGGTGTCAAACTCAAATCGACCGAGGGCCAAAATAAAAATCTGTAGCGAAGTCGAGGGCCAAGCTCAACATTTAATAAAAAAAACCCCGTAATATTCATATGTAAATTCCACAAACAGAGTCCCATTATAGATCAATGTGCCTGCAAATTACAGTATTCTGTTGCCCATTTCTGGGGCTTTTCACTGTCCTGGGCTCATATTCCTGTGACACATTACATTTCATGTTCAAGTATTATTACGTTAAATATTAATAGTGGGCCAACTGTAATACATATTTTAAATGATCTTGTGGGCCAAATAAAATGGCTCCGCGGGCCAAATTTGGCCCCCGGGCCTGAGTTTGACATCCCTGCTCTAAATGAACACTGGCCAAATACTGGTGAAAATTCAGGTTGGCTGGTTGGAGAGAAAACCTGGCTTCATCATAAGTGTATGTTTGGCTGGTAAAATTCATCAATATCAATAGTCAATATCTACCAGCCAAATTGAAAAAAAAGTTAATTCATAGCCCTGGTGGTCATTGTTTAGCTACTTCTGTGTTGTTGGAGAACATGAGAGTCCTCCCTCTTGGCCTACGGAGATCACTGCACTGTGCAAGAAGATAAATTGTTGCCTGACATAATCTGCAGCAGTTAAGTATTATGTATAAATCAGGGGTGTGTGTGATCCGTGAAGTCCGCATGCACTATATACTGCAGTATAGTAAGTTTGAAGAAGTGTGTGTGCGTGTGTGCGTGTGTGTGTGTGTGTGTGTGTGTGTGTGTGTGCACACGCGCGTCCAATGTCTCAGATCCTCCACATGATGTCTTGGTGTTTGTGAGGCCCTCTGGAAAGATCCTGCCAGGTACATCAGTGACTCTGACCTGCAGCAGTGATGCCAACCCACCTGTGGAGAACTACACCTGGTTTAAGATGAACGAGTCCACTCCAGTAGGATCAGGACAGCAGTTCACCATCTCCAACATCAGACCTGAGGATGCCGGACAATACTACTGTGAGGCCAGGAATGAAAGAGGGGCAACGAATTCAATGGCCTTTCCAATAAATGTCGAAGGTAAATAGGCCTATGATGTGTTTAATTGCATGTTTTCCACACACCCATTCTTTGATGACAACCGTGACTGTGTGTTACATTACATTAAAGTAGTGGTAAATCATCTATTAGAAGAGCCTGAAGGGGTTTATCATTTACATGTTTTTGGAATACCATATGAGGGCAAAGCTTAGGACAGCTGCAATACGCATGAACAGCTATCCGGGTACTCTGCTCGTGAATGTGTTTCATGCCCCTTTTTCGTGGAAAACAAACCAAATGTCTCTTACATTGGCTAGGCAAAAGGAACACAGTCTGTCTGTTTATTTCCATCTGTCTCCCTGCCTGTGTGTCTTGACCTGTCTGATGTCATGGTTGTCTAGCCCATGCAGAGCTACGGGTAAAAGGGCCTACAGCAGTAGCAAGGGAAGACTCCCTCACTCTTTGCTGTGACTCCCTGCCTGTATTCCATGTGTCTCTATCTGTTTGTCTGTCGGTTGGTCTGTCTGCTCTTTATCTAGATCTACCTATTTTGACTTGTCTGTTGTCATGGGCTGGTGATTACCACATACAGAGCTGCAAGTAAATGGTCCTTCAGCAGTGGCCATGGGAGAGTCCCTCACTCTCAGCTGTGACTCCAGCTGCCCTCTGGCCAACGACGCGTCCTACACCTGGACAAAGGACGGACGCCCCATAGAGACACAACCACAGCAGGGCAACAACTCAGAGGAGTATAAGGTGTACATTTTTTTAAAACAGTTTTTTTTGTAAAGAGTTGTAATAATATAACTTTACATGATATTGGTAATTTAACATCTAACTTATAAGAATTATAGTATGGTACAGTAATTGTATTAAAATTGTAAATGTGTGTGTGCCTGCGTGTGTGCGTGCGCGCGTGTGTCAATGTTTGCCTGTGTGCTTGTTTGTGCGTGCGTGTTTGCGTGCGTGCGTGTGTGTGTTTGTGTGCGCGCACACCAGAGCACCCACAGGAAGCAGCTGCATATTGAGCATGTCACCAGAGGCGACGCCGGCAACTACTCCTGCGCTGTTGAAGATCATGGGAGTGTTCCCTCTAGGCCTAAAAGGGTCACCGTACTGTGTAAGTACAGCCAGGGGTGTTGTTCAAGGGGGTAAAGTGTGACTGAGTCACCAGGGCCCCATGTATATAGGGGGCCCCCACACAGTCTGATTTATATACATGACTGGCTTGGGGGGGGGGGGGGGTAGATTGTTACTTCTACCCCGAGTACAGTGATTGTTACCTCTTTCATCTGTCACGTATTGCGTATTTTCACAGAGATCACTAAATATGTAAGCTGTATTAAGTTTTTTTTCACATTATGCAAAAGTGGTGTTGCATTTGGGATGTACAGAAAATAAAAATAAACACGTTCGTGGACCCCAGTAATGGCCCAAGTTGCCCTTTTTGTCTATTTTAGTGTGCACACCTCCCTTCTGCTCTAAGCCGTTCTTTCACATTAACACAATAGCTATCTGAGGCTGAGATATAGGCAGTAGACAGTGGTCATCAAGACTCTCTAAATGAGCACTGGCCAAATACGGGTGAAAATTCAGGTTGGCTGGTTGGAGAGAAAACCTGGCTTCATCATAAGTGTATGTTTGGCTGGTAAAATTCATCAATATCAATAGTCAATATCTACCAGCCAAATTGAAAAAAAAGTTAATTCATAGCCCTGGTGGTCATTGTTTAGCTACTTCTGTGTTGTTGGAGAACATGAGAGTCCTCCCTCTTGGCCTACGGAGATCACTGCACTGTGCAAGAAGATAAATTGTTGCCTGACATAATCTGCAGCGCGTGTCCAATTTCCCAGATCCTCCACATGATGTCTTGGTGTTTGTGAGGCCCTCCGGAAAGATCCTGCCAGGTACATCACTGACTCTGACCTGCAGCAGTGATGCCAACCCACCTGTGGAGAGCTACACCTGGTTTAAGGAGGACGAGTCCACTCCAGTAAGATCAGGACAGCAGTTCACCATCTTCAACATCAGCTCTGAGGATGCAGGACAGTACTACTGTGAGGCCAGGAATGAAAGAGGGGCAACAAATTCAACCGCCTTACCAATAAATGTCGAAGGTAAATAGGCCTATGATGTGTTTAATTGCATGTTTTCCACACACCCATTCTTTGATGACAACTGTGACTGTGTGTGTGTGTGCCCGTGTACGCGTGTGTGCGTGTAACAGGGATCGTCCACATCTTCTCCTTTGTGTTTGGAGTTTGTGCTGCATGCGGGACTGTGGCCTTTTGCTGTGTATTATAGCCAGGGTTCATACACTTTTTCACCAATTTTTTTCCATGACTTTTCCATGACTTTTCCAAAACCTTTTTCTGAATTTCCAGGACCAAAAAACCAATGACCAATCGTGCGCGGGGGGTGGGGGCGTATTAGGCTATATTACAGGCTATATTACGTAGCCTATATTATAAATATGTAATTACTGTATATATTTAGGCCTATACTATAGACTATGGCATATTATATTGTATATTAGGCCTACATAGCCTATATTACAAATATGTAAACAATAAACATATTCATACTATAGGTTATCTTTTACTACAAGCTATAAGCAACCATTATACTTCATGTTGTATTACATTAATTCTGCTATTATTCACCAATGTTATATAATTCGCTTGTCTAATGTACAGTCAGAAATGAAAATGAATAGGCCTAGGCCAGCCTATAGCAAATTAGGTCGTGAAATCATCATGAAGACACATTTGTATCA
>NC_085857.1:50641789-50671789 GCF_034702125.1 Engraulis encrasicolus
GTATTAACGGCTAAAATTCCAAGTATGAAAAAAAGAAATCACTCTATGTAGTTGTCATTATAAACAGGGACACTATGGTGAGGCAGGAAAATACAATGGGCCAATAGAAAGAAACGCAGGTGTCCATGTACAGTAGACCTATTTTGTGGATCTGAATAAGCATAAGTAAATCGGCATGTATTTCTAGCAAGACTTCAGAAACGGTAATGAGCTATGACATTGAGACATAGAGCTATGTGAAACAGAAATTATTGTCGAAGTCTGTAGAAAAAAAAGTTTAGCAGGCAATGTTCGGGAATACAGTACAACTACACACTGGGCCCAAGCACAATACACTGATAAGGTCCCCATACAGTCTGCAAAGCAGGGCCGTCGTTAGGCCTATTTTAGGGGGCCTTTGCCCCCCCTACATTAGTATTAGCCCCCCCTTAAACGATTTTGCAAAAAAAAAAAAATATTATTATTATTTTTTATTATTTATTTTTTTTACATTTTTCCAAAAACAAATGCAGTAAAGCACTGAATACGAACCACCAAGAAGGCAAGTAAATCTGAATACAAGTTCATGGTTGCTTATTATTTAATGCCACTTATATCCTACTGCACAGCAATAAAAACAGGGAGCACAGCAATGTGTTGTGCGGGGGGGGCGGCAGGTAGAGGATTGTGCTTTGTGACTAAAAACACCTCAGGAAAAGTGTAATTACTTACACGGATGAAATCTTCAGACCCAAAGTACCAATTTTCACTCACAATACCCGTGTAATAAATCAATTTGACATTGTCTTGAAATTATAGTTGAGCTTTAATATTTGTCTCAGCAGTTTGAAACACACACATGAACTGATTAAAATAGCTACTAATGGAGTAAAAATGACCAAATATCTGCTGGGGATCCAGTTTTCCAAGTAAGGAACCTGTTTGAATGAATCGCTTCCTGACCACTGCTTCTCCTGGAGACGCGCAGTTCCTAGTCCTTGTGTAAATTATGCTCTCTGCATTTTTATCTAATCATTTTAACTTCCGTACATAATATTCATCAGTTGAAACATTTTGAAATGTTTTGTTTAGCTTACATATAAGGAATGTAAAAAAAAATCACTCTAACTAGTGTTTAAAAATCGGTATGGTGCTCTTAAAATACTTGTTCAAGAAGACACTTTTGCACACCTCTGTAGGTGGGCAGGTGCGTAGGATATTATCCCAGTGGGGTTGTCATTCAAGTGTAAAGAAATCCTGCATACTGGCCATTCCACCAACAAACTTTAATACAACATGAAGAAGGTCGGATGACCGAAACAATGTATTAAAGTTTGTTGGTGGAATGGACAGTGTGCGTGATTTCTTTGCTCTTAAAATAATGAATTCATAGACAAAACCTTAGCAGTTGAGCTGAAAAAAAACGCATTTTCTTCCTCTGGGGCTAAGCCTCCCCTGTCTCTCAAACCTAGTGACGGGCCTGTTGCAAAGGTCACAATAGTTTATGATAAGTGATATAGTGTGCCACAGCAGGATACAAGGCATTGTCCCAGAGTTGGTGTGTCTTCATCTCAGCCTCCATTCCACACCATAGCATTTCACTAATGCTTTCTGTATTTCTCAAACTACTTCAGCAAATTAAGTTTCAGGGGATACAGAAGTAGCCTATGTGAAACACATTTTTTCTAGCTGCATGCGGAAAAGGTTTACTAGGCCATGGGTAGAAATGTACAATGCCTACACTGCTGAAGCTTTGCCACAGCAATCTACACGCACCAGCGGTGAACCTCAAACAAAATGATATGGTGTGCCCATTGACTTGAATATTAGGGGACACAGTGGTTCTGTAAAACTCAATTCAACATTTGAGAAGCAACTGCGACTGATCTGCGAGGATTCTTCAGCCCTAAATGTTCACATTCATTCCTTAGCAACGCTGACAATGGGCGCTGATATAGGATGGTGGTTGCGTTTGACTCTCAATCAAAAGAGTTATAAAACAATTCACCCGTCAATCACATCAACTAACAAAGCTCATTGGTCATTTAAACCATTTAAATAGCTCTCTGAAATAAAGGGCCAGACAAAAAAATGGCTCGGTTGAAACTGCAGGATTTATTTTATTATAACATTATAGAATTAGACATTCACCATTTGATAAACTTCTAGATACTTTAGATTTTCTTTTGCCTTAAGACAAAAGAAAATCTAAAGTGTTTAAGTTAGAAATAATGAACCTAATACATGTTAACCCTCTAGATAGTAAGTGTGGTAATGATAACATTAGAAAGAAATAGGCAATGGTGACAAAGAGACAGCCTACATTTTATGGGAGTCGTAAATACTTTCCACTGGGGGGAAAACAAAACACATCACAAAACCTTATGTATTGACCAGATGCTTGTGTCAGACCTAATGACCCATGCTGATAAACAAACACCAAGGAAAGTGTCACCTCACCCGCTGGGTGTGGATAGGATTGTAAAGTATTTTTTTTTTTTACTACAAAACCAACAGGAAACTACCGCTTGTCCGAAATAGAGTAGACAAGAATTAGCAAGGATATGCATTGGCTCAAGTCTCCCATATAGATGAATGGGAATCTATAGTCTAGTCCCGGTTGCCACATGTCCCTTGAAATACAGAATCGTTCCTTATTTGGAAGTTACATCCCTTACTTTTTCCTTTATTGCATCTAAAAAATACATTTCCTCGAGAATCAAGTGTCCCTTATTTTCATTTCTGAAAGGTGGCAACCCTAAGTCCACTGTTGCTTCACTACAGAATAGAACCCACGGTGTCCCCTCTATTTTGTGTAGATGGATTTGAAAAAGGCATTGTCAAATGCTAAGAAATAAGAGGGGAGAGTAGGACACAAAGTGTATTGATTACAAGGATTAGTTTTGGGGGTACTTGCAAAGCTTTCACATTTGATCCCCATTGAGCTATCTGAAACACAAAATTATTGTTCCAGCAGTTCGTTTAAAAAAATGTTTAGCAGGGCATAGGTGGAAATATGGCATAACTGCAAACAGGGCCTCAGGACAATACACTGATTGGTCCCCCAGTCTACAAAGGTCACAATGGTGCCATCCCCACCTATATGGAAAGGCTCTGGGCCCATAGGTCCGACCCTGCCTTAATTTCTTAAGCTAGGTCACAGCAGTGTTCACGAGGCCACAAACACAGACCGAGGACAGGAGTCGGCATATTGGAAGCCACCCATTGTCCCACAGTTGGTGTGTCTTCCCCTCCCCCTCCCCTGCATAGAATTTCACTATGCTGTTTAAAAACAGGAGGGGAGAGGAGGACACAAGGGCCATTGATTACAAGGGTTAGGTCTGGGTACTTACAAAGCTTTCTCATTGGATCCCCATTTTGGTCATTTAAGTGTATGAATCAAGAAATTCCAGCATCCCAGTATGCACGCAGGCACACACGTATGCAGGCAGGCAGGCAGGCAGGCACGTACGCAGGCAGGCAGGCACACAAGCCATGCATTCCCACAAAGTCATGAACTCCCATACATAACCCATTCAGGGGTGCATTTCTCGAAAGCGTAGTTGTTAGCCAGTTAGCAACTTGGGTAGTTGCAGATGGGAAATTTCATTGCAAACACGAAAGTAGCTTATGTAGTTAGGAACTACGGTTTTGAGAAATGCACCCCTGTATTGTGGAGCTGCTCAATTTTTGTTGTATAAGCTCTTTGACATCTACAGCTTCAGCTCATTGGGCAAGTGTTCTTACAGCTGCAGTTCATTGGTCAGGTTTGAGGGCAGGAGGCGGGAGGGACTCATCTCCAATCAGAAAGGGTAAAGACAACTCACATTTCTTTGTAATGCAGTGAGTTGGAGACAGAGAGAGAGAGAGAGAGAGAGAGAGAGAGAGAGAGACAGAGACAGAGAGACAGAGAGAGAGATTGGGAAAAGGGAGAGAAAAGCAGGACAGAGGAGAGATAGATAAATAAGTGAGAGAATAGAAGAGGAAAAACGAGTCTAAAGCGTTTTTGTTTTCTTTGGCATTTCTTCCACATCTAATGATCATGGCTGTGAAGGGGATTAAGGAAGATGACTTTGATGACTTTCTCCAAGATTATTTGCAAAGAACAAGGCAGGATGAATCAACCACCAAACTGCAGTCTTGCAAGAGAGAAGACATGTGTTTTGGAATTCAGGGTGTTAAACAGGAGGATGAGTCTGATTTTATGGAACACAGTCATGATGGTCTGACGTCTATCAGCAAGACATCAGAGCCACCCCACCTGGTGACACCCAAGACGATGATTGAAGAGGATGATTTTGAAGATTTTTACCAAGACTTCTTAAAGAGAGCGCAGGATGAAAAGGAAACTGACATGGCGTCCTGTGAAGCAGAAGATATTAGTTCATCACTTGATATTAAAAAGGAACATATGATGGAGAAGGAAAACTATGGCACGTCCGGAACAAGTAAGTGTTTAGAAATCATGTTGATAGAAGAGGTTGACACCACATGTAGCAGAAGTATTTTTTAAAAAGGTCATTCATAGAATTCAAAATTGTAACATTCTCTTTTTCTTACACAGTTTTTCTCGATTGGTTTGGCTAATTTCTGAGATGACATTTCTATAAATTTTGGGTAATTTGGCTAAACATTCTTACACTTCTGCACAACAGATCAGATAACTAGCAAAATGTCATATACCTCCCAAAACAGCTCATTCTTGAATCAGCACTAGACCTTCTCCCACATAAATGGTCAGTACCATCAAAATGGCATAGATCCTTTTCAATTGCTTTGGCTCATTTGAATTCATTTAGTCCTTCTGTCAAAATAAACGGGATGGTTCAGCATGGATCCTCATAATTTGCTCATATCACTCCAAAAACAGTTTACCCGTGTGTTGAAACTAAATTCCTTCCCCACATATATCATCAGTACCCCCAAAATACATTGTCCCTTTGCCATTGTGTAAGCACTGCCAGTCAAAATGGTTAGATGTTTTGTCTACGTTCAGCTAGCAGATTTCAACTAGCCTATGTATAAAAATGAAAAAGTGAGTGAAACCACTGAAGTTTGACAACACAGACAATTTACCAAGGACATTTATCAGTAACTTTCTTTAAATTCACAAACAGAAAGTAATGCCCATATATTACAGGTTTCCCATGGGTTTGGCTCATTTCTCAAAACAGAGATAACATTCTCAAAATAACATGGACAAATCCCAAAACAACTAGCAATTGTTCAAAACAGAATGTCGTTTGGAAAAATGTCAAGAAATTAGCCAAATAACAGAGGAAATTGTAATATACATAGTCAAGTCATTTTCTACAAACTAGTAAGTTACAATATCATCTGGCCTGTTGAACACTGTCATGAATTTACTGTTTAATTAAATTCTTAAAATATTATGTCTTTGACTGTTGACTGTTGTTAACAATTGTGTAGACTACTTTGCATATGATGACTTATAGAATGAAATCATGCTGACATGTTTTGGAGAGGGCAACCATTACACTGAGAATTGTCTAATTCGTTTAGATAAGCAAGATCAATTTATTTGGAAAATGTGCTGAATGTATGCTCAATGTGTAGGGTAGGCCTATCTGTACATAGCTATCTGCAGAGATGTACTAAACATTGGAGACATGTACAAAGCATTTGATATTTGATAAAAGAAATGAAAAATGCTAGAGGTGCACCGAAAATTCGGCCGCCGAAAATATTCGGCCGAAAATGCAAAAAAAGACACTTTCGGTTTTCGGCCGAAAGCCAATTGAGCGGCCGAATCGGAGGCCGAATAGAAAATGAATTGAAAATGGGCATTAATTAAACTAATTCAGTAAATCAGTTCTACTCTAACATTTGAAGACATCAAATACACATTTATTTTCTTTCCAAAACATGTCAAAACATTTGGATGTGCATTTCTGCCAAATACAGTAGCCTATTCGAAATTCGATGGCCACTACTGGAATGTTATTCGAAAATCCGAAAAAAAAAGACGTGCGTTTGCTAACTGAGGGATTTCCACTGTCATCCCTTGAAACGTGTAGCCTAAATTCCGCCGACGTATCATAAAGAGTTCAATACTTATTTACAGTGGCCTTCCATCTACAGCACCAGGGGGGAGCAATAGCTAGAAAATGCTGTCGAGTGTACACCTCTGAACGTCCAGCAGCACGTTCACTGGAAGAGGAGTCTGTGCGTCTGTGACAAGAAATATTTATCATTCCCTTCCCCTCCTTCCATTCTCGTGGCACGGCAAAGTAAACCCCACTGAACAGCTGTTCGCTAGTTGGGCTGCATTAGAACTAGTTAGCAATTGACATTGTTGACAGACAGTATCCCGATTCGCACGGCTACAGGGGGTGGCTTTTACAAAGTTTGTTTTACAAATCCGAAGCAACGCCATATGAAACGAACCCCAAATAGTTGCAGATTATAGTAAGCCAGATAAAATCGCCTCAGCTAAGAGTGCTCAGCTAGTTTACTTCGCTTGTTAGCTTATCATTATTAGCGTTAGAGATATTGAAATAACCTGCCATTGTTGACACTGACTGACAGCTACAAGTAGCTTACCTTGCAGAAGTTTACGCTGGCCAAATCAGACGCAAATTGATGTGACATTATTCCCGAACAGTTACAGATGACAGTCCATGTTTACAAAACCATCACCAATTGCAGATTTACAGTGTCAGCGATTTATTTATGAATGCCCAATGCCCATTCCCGAAATGCACGAGATGCGTGGCTTCTCCCTGGCTGTGTGTGTGTCGTGTCGGCGGGGGGCGGGACGCTTTCAGACACACTCGCCTTACGAGTTGGAAATGAAAGATGAGCATCGTATCTAGACCTACCAGAGAAATTAGAATACAGGGGAGCTACTGGGTTAATTTAATGTAACCCTGCAGTACTTTTCATTTGTCACTTAACACTGCTAGGGAGGCCAACACAGATTTTTTTTTTACCGGCTGGATTTTTTTTTTATTCGACAGGACTATTCTAAATTCGAAAGGAAAACGAATATTTGAACATTCGAATATTCGTGCACATCCATAAATAAACCATTATTTCTGCAATATTCAAAAATAGTAAAAAAGCTAACTTTTGATCACTTTTGACTGAACTGTAATATTCGGTTTCGGTTTCGGTATTCGGCCAAGTGATTCATTATTTTTCGGTTTCGGTTTCGGCCACAAATTTTCATTTCGGTGCACCTCTGAAAAATGCCATTTTGTTTTGGAAAATTGCAAGTTGGTTTGGGGACTTGTCAGTGTTGTTTTGAGAATGTCATCTCAGTTTTGAGAAATTAGCCAAACCAATCGAGAAAAACTGTAAAGGTACACTGTGCAGGAAATGGTCAAAAAACTATGCTGATCATTGAAACTGGGTTGCCTATTACCAAATTTGATCTTTTCATAAAAGTTTACAAAGTAATAAACAAACATTTTATAGTATGGCCCAAGTAAAGTCATTTTTGCAGCTAAAAATGTCTATTTCTGGAAATACAAAATGGCGGACCATGAAGAAGATCCCCAAGTGCTATTTTCCCAGTCATAATGAATACTTAGAATTTGATGGTGGTGGTAAGTATTCATGAAAAAGGTAACAGTGAATGGGGGGGCATGCATTCTGGAAATAAACAACTAAACATCTTGCACAATGTACCTTTAAGATTGTAATATTTTACACAACTCATCGAAGTCATGAGTGACTAGACTTCTAAGTGTTGCAGTGTAGTATTGTATTGTATTGTAGCAAAAAGTAAAGCCTGTGGCCTAATTGTAATTTAAATATTGATTAAATGCATCATTAAATGTCAATGTCTAAAACATCGTAGTCTCTCAGTGTGGGTGTGAGTGTGAGTGTGTGAGTGTGAGTGTGTGTGTGTGTGTGTGTGTGTGTGTGTGTGTGAGAGAGAGAGAGTGAGGGTGTGTGTGTGGGTGTGAAAGCCACTGTGCATAGTTGTCAGAGTCAGGTATCCATTGAAAGAGCTGGGGGCAATGGTGTAGTCTACGTAGAACGCAGGTATACGGAGTATACCCACTTCTAAATTTTAGGGGCTTCAGTATACCCACTTAAAATTGATTGATCCATTGTTTAGAATACCATACATATATACAGTATACCCACTTCAAAAAATGCTCGAATATACAGTATACCCACTTCAAAAAAGTAGACCACACCGCTGGCTGGGGGGATCACAAGTTACCCATTTCCTAGTTTCATGTAGAGAACTGCCGTTTCATGTGTCATCCTGATTGGATAAGACTTGGACTGGTGAAGGCTGGCCTTTAACATAATTCCTGAGGACGGTCTGACCTATGTTGTGTATACATTTCACGCCTCTACGCATGTTCTAACTGTTCCTGTAGGTGGCAGAAGTGTCCTTAGGAACAGTCAGGGCAGGGCATTAGCTCAGAGCTAGAGAAAATGTCAAGACAAAAACATCCCCTTTTACTATTATAATCTCAAAAGTAGCATAGCAAAATCATTTTTGAAAGTAAAGCACCTGTGACAGTAGCATACTTTCTTGCCCTCTGATTTTAACACAAGTAGGCTACTGATTTTAGTGTCAGAGCCTCACAAAAAAACTTCCTCTTATGACCAAATACAACTCCCCCTGTTGCTATCTAGCTAGTAGGCATTGTAGCTAGCTTTCCCAAAATACACCATGTTCAACCAGAGATGATCTGTGTGGCAACCGTCTCATTTTGGATATGTGATCAGCCTACACAATATCAGGATGATGCGTACAAAATATCATCTAACAGGAAGATGCACTAGTATGGGGACTGGTGGTGATAGTAGTCACCAGGGGGTGTTCACTCACGGAACTTGCTACTAGCCACAACTGGCTAACCCTAACCACGGGACAGTGCAAAATGAATGGGTGTCAATGGAGTTTTTTACCATTATAATTTTTTGTAATTTTTTATAATTTTTTGTCCTGTTCGAAGCTAGAAATAATAAGACCCCATTTGAGTAGCGTTTCGATTATTTTGCGCCACTAGATTATTATATACTGGGTCACAAAGCTCAATTTTTATGGGGCCAAACCCATAAACATTAGCACAATGCTAGCGAGTACAGTTTGAAATCTTCTAACCTGCTGTAAAACTACACACCTGAACGATTTGTCAATACAGCCTATTGTTAAACAACAGTCATAGTGCTTACCAGGAATGTTTTGTTGATAATATTTGTGACTGGAAATGGCAGTAGCAATGTATTTAGCATGGGTTCCCCTTTCCATTCCATACATTTTCCCACATGAAGGACTGGCCTACGCTCGTTACTGCAGTATGCATGCAAAGCTAACTGGCTACAATGGGAACCAATGAGACTGAGCCTTCTCCCTGTGTTCTAATTTCTCTGTAGTCACCTCAGTTGGGGATGCTAGTTCGCTATGCTAGTTCGCTAGCACGAAATCGCTAACAACTTACAACTAAGCCTAAATAAAGGAGCCTGGTAAGTCAACTATTAACTCATTCTACTGTACAGTTACTTTTTATGGATCTGTACAGTATGATCAGCTTAGGCCTATGGTGTATTATCAAAAAAGGACAGGGGGGTTGCAGATTCTTGGAACAGAGTAGCCTTGTGTGGTCAGACAACCGTATCTCACTCATTTCGTGAAGTAATCACGAAAAAAAATAGATGAATTTTCGTGGTGCATTCACGTTATTGCCCGCCTTTCGTAAAGTCTTCACGAAAATAATAGATTAATTTTCACGCTGCCTATTCACTTGAATTGCCCGACTGTTGCATAGCGACCCACTAGTTTGATGCCCTTTCGGTCGCCTACCGTCACATGGTAATCAAACATTTCAAACAAGCAATTTAGGGTTAGGTTTACGGTCAAGGTTAGGGTTAGGGTTAGGGTTAGGTTTAGGGTTAAGTAGGGTTAAGGTTAGGGTTAGGGTTAGGGTTAGGTTTAGGGGACATAAGGCGTAAGTACCGAAGGGGCGTCAAATTAGTGAGTCCCGCATACCTGCCGACCATTACGCATTTTGTGTAGCAGATACGAATTTTGACATCAAACTACGGCGCTGTCTCTTCAAAATACGGGAAAACCCAATAGCAAAGTGTATTCACGGGCCCTTATATTATTTCTCTGTAGACTTGCAACCAGCCAGAGCCGTAGATATGGCTCTGCTTGCAACTCTCTTTTTTTATTTATTTTTTTATTATTATTATTAGAAAACAGACAAGTACAGAGACACTGCTTACAACTCTCGCGCTGGCCTTTCCATTGGCCAGCAACGTGTGGGGGGAAAATATTGACCAATCAGAGCGCTGGTTTAATAGCTAGGGGTCTTCATATGTTGTCGCTCCGCTCGAGTCGAGGTATCAGCTGCAGATAGAAAGTTTGCTTCAAAGACACACACAAGCAGAGAGACTACTCCTATAATCTCTGACACAAGTGTCCTCCTGCCATCATATATTATCCATATTGGTGCTGTCGCTGTAGTTTTACAAGTGAGCACCGTCAAAATCACCGTTTCAAAGGTAAATGGGTTTTGAGAAAGGTAGCCTCTATAGGAATAGTGAATTGCGTCCAGTTGCTAAATCCGTAAATTTATGAAAATAAATAAAGCTGGAGGTCTGTCGTCCTGAACATAGGCCTAATGGTTCACCCAATGTTTCGCCGTATTTGATGGCAATATGTTGATACTTTTTTGATATTGGACCGAAACGAGATCACTTCCGAATGAGAAAACGTGGTCGACTGCGCTATAAATGAGCAGATTAGCAGCGAACTAAATTCAGGTTCCCTTTGCGTCGTATCATTTTAACGGGAAAATAAAGCGATAGTTCTAACGGTTGTGCTCGGAGTACATCCGTAATCTACCATGACACCGTATAAAGACATAGGAATACTGGAGTCGTGGCCCATTCTGTGAACAGGTGTAACAGGTCTTGTGCGTCATACCAAAATATGCATGACTCCACGACTAGAACTATCCGTAATCACGTATGGCAATCTATTAATAAAATATATTGTCCTGTCATCATGTATGTGCATAACACTGAACAATAGCCAACTCATGACGGCAAATATGGGTAGATAGGCCAATATGTAGAGAAGTGAAAAAAGAAGCGTGCATGCACCTCAAAAGTTACTGTGGAAGTTCCAAGCAGTGGCCATTAGCCCTCGTCCATCAGTAGAGCCACATGACGTGTAGGCTACTGAATGGATGCAAGTGTGATTTTGATGTTAGCCCCCAAGGTAATAATATTAACCTGATATTATCCTAGCCTAGATAACACCTGTCTTTATCTTTTTCTCTACAATCTGCTGATACTTCTTCACAGTAGGTGACAACATCACCATTTATTAATATTGGAGGAAATGATGTAGGAATCATTGCAATTCAACTTTTTGTTCATAAAAATCACTGAAATGCCTCTGTATTATATAATCAAATTATACATTTCCCTACATGTACCTTCTACAGCCAAAAAATAATAAGCAAATGCTTCAATTTCATACTCAATTCCAGCTCCTTAACACCCCCCAAGTGACCAAATGCTCTGTTTGGCTGGTACATAGGATAACTTACTAGCCAGACTGGTGGTATGTTTGACTTGTAAGATTAACAGCCATATTTTCTGGTGATCAATAAAATTAATTTAGAGGCCTGGATTCCAGCACACTATATCATAGCATTTTATTGGTGTCATGGTGTGAAACAAAAAAAACATCTTCCATGAAAGTTCAATAATGTATGATAGTTCAAAGTACTGTGAAGAGCAAGATAATCTGGTGAAATTGCCAGATACACGGAAATTGCATTTAAGAAAAGCTAATTTTTCCTGGCGGAGGACCCCTACATCCCCTGCCTGAATGAAGTGTCCCATATTTTCCCCCTTGACATTTGGCAACCCAAGGTGTGCAAAACAAAGTAGCCTCTCAGATGGGCCCGCCGGCGGCCCATGGTATCGTGCTGTGTTGACCACATTTTCTCACTTGTAGGTATTTGTTGCGCCGTGAATTGCCGCGCCGCGATAAGTTGCTACTCAAAAAAAAAATTCAAGGTTGGCAGGTATGGTCCCGAGTGTATCAGCAGTGTTCTGTCAGCACCCCCTCCCCGCCCCTGCAGACGTTTGGATAACCATAGCAGCAGTGGGGCAATTCAAGTGAATAGGCAGCGTGAAAATTAATCTATTATTTTCGTGGAGACTTTACGAAAGGCGGGCAATAACGTGAATGCACCACGAAAATTACTCTATTATTTTCGTGAAGACTTTACGAAAGGCGTGAGATAGGGCTCGGTCAGATGCATTCAGCTCACACGAGAAAGCATTGTTTAGCCTCAGACCAGCTAGACTTCACCACTCCAATCGGCTTGTGAAATGTTGGATATGTGATCAGTACTTTATCAAAAGAAAATGCATTGAACAATATATGACAAGATCACTATAGCAGAAACATGATGACAGTAATCATCAATCTGCAAATCGTCCGCTCTGCCAAAGAAGCAGCAGTAAGCTGTGCTGCCTGCCTCCCCTTCACACACACACACACCCACACACACATACACCGTACTGGAGGAAACAAACCAGCTGTGATTTGTTCCCCAACGAGAAGAGAGCACCAACTAGAAATGCACTCAGAGAGTGCAGACCCCGGCCAAGGAAGCTGAATTTGTTCTAATATTTGGCGTGGTGTGATCCATGCAGGCCTACTGTATATAAGCTCGGCCTACATTCAGAGAAGTGAACGTTCAATGTTAAGCAAATTAAATGTCTGTTTTATTAGCTAGACCCTAGGGCAGGCCTATGTCAAGTGTTATTACTTCGCCGGACATTGTGGGATTGGCAAATGTGATTGGTGATGCCATATAGGCCCAATTGTAAATTGGAAATTATTGGATCCCATCGCTATGGCCTTGGTGACATTGACCATGGTGTTGTAATAAACATGTTGATGACTGATTTTATTTTGATTTTGATTTCATCACATAGCCTAATTGTTTTAGCAAGTAAATAGGTGGATCGCAATCAGGGTCTTCCTCTCTTCCTTTTTCACCTTTTCCCTGAGTAGAAGACCCTGAGTGCGATCCACCTCTTTATTTGCTAAGATTTTCAACTGGAGACGCACTACACGGAAGAGCGGTGTATAAACTATCACATAAAAGGCACGTGCTATTAATTTCCACCCATAATAGTGAATGATATTACTATGGTGGTCAACCTTGCCCGTGTGCTTTAGGATCACTGTTACACAGGCTCGCAACCCAATTTTGATGAACCTTAAATGTTCAACTGGATACCTTTCCCTCCTTGGCTCTGTCTGTTCACCACTAATAGCCTAACCACTGTACACCAATTTCCCCACCATTCCTACAAACTTCAACTGGACAGACGAGAGCATCTGATTTGGATGACAGGAAAACGGAAAACAATTAACTCTGCGAAAGCTGCGGCGATATGCGTGACATTATTTAACAGTACTACATTATGTTTCAGCCATGCAGGTACAGCAAATCTGCGCGTTGTGTACTCTATCTGGCTTTGTGGTCACTGTCGCAACAACACAACTTTGATTTAGTGAACTGGATACCTTTCCCTCCTTGGCGCTGTCTGTTGTTAACCACTGTTCGCCGTAATCTCCACCCTTCATGAACTTCAACTGAACAGGGAAACACTTGGAGAACAAGTAGACTCTGTGAAAGCTGATTTGGTTGACAGGGACACTCGGAGAGCAATTAACTCTGCGACTGTGTGCCACATTGTGTAATATAGCCTAGACTATTATTTGATGTGCTATTGACTTCGCAGGCACAGTAAATCTACGCGTTCCGGCTGTGGTCACTGTCCATCAATCCACCTCGCAAGCCCGCCCTGTCATTGCTCAATTCACCTCGACCACCTTGTAGCAGGCCGCGATATAGCATGCGAACTAACAGACGGACAGACATGCCAACACAGAAATCGAGCGATCACATAACCTCCTGGCAGAGGTAATAAACAGAGGGAGGACGATGAGACAGTATTTCTTTGAGTTTACGGAGTTACGTGCACCTGCTGTCATGATCCATTGTGCGCGCCAGCAACAAACCAAAACACTCTTGTTTTCGAGCCCACCCCGTTATATTTCCGTACATTTTTAGGTTGAAAATATCATACAAACAATCTTTTGTTCAGGCTACAGATGGCAGAAGACTCTGTGCACCTGATAGGTTTGGTGTTGTTAGGGCTATGTCATTATGGGCAAAAACGTTTGCAATTATAGTTCTACTTCTAATGGTTTTTCTCAGCTTTTTGGCTAGAAAGCAGCATTTTGGCGAATTCCACTTATTTTCAACAGATGATTATGAAAGAACGGAAAGGGGTAGAGAGGCACCATTTTTCTGGTGACAGATGAGAATCTAACCTGTGTTTTGTTAGGTATGGTGTTAACATAGACACATAACTCAATTTTCTGTATGCCTCCAAAAAACACTCAAAATGCTGAAAAATCTCTGGCACTGTGGGTTACTCTTTTATGTAAATGACTGGCAGCCAATGAGTTAATAGTTCTAGCAGGCCACCACTGTCTTTGCTCTATCTCTGCTATGTTTGGGAAGAACTTAGTTTAAGTCTAAGTTGACTACATTGTTGGGTTTTTAACAGCCAACATTCTATTAAGGCATTTTTCCATAACTTGGCTGTGCCGTTTCAGCGGTATCATATTTGGATACTATGATGTTGATTTCTGCCTTCGGTGCCTTTTATTTACTGCCTTTCATATCACAGTAATACAGTTTCAAACTAAAGAACATTTCAAGATAGTTGATCTGGTGGCTGCCATGATTCATTTTTGATTCACCGGTGAGGACGAGCTGATGCGGATTCTGGGTAATAGGGTGCAGAAGACCCACTTAGCTTGCTGTACTGGGTAGAAAACGGGCAGTGGAAAAAAGCCTTTACTGGGATTTAAGTTTTTGCCAGCCTATAAATTACTGAATGATTGGTTGCTGTTTGTGTTAGCTAAGGCCAAATCTAAAAGGTTGATTAGTGTAGGTGAGTGGACAGATTAAACGCCAATGAGGTTTATTGTTGTCACCCAGTCAGTGTAATGCATAGTTATACACAAAGTATATATAAAGACATATGACATATATACATACATATTGACTCTGAAGAAGACGTGACAACGTTGAAATGTTACTCTTGGCACTTGCCCATGATAAAGCAATTCAACTTCGACATCTGAATATGCTCTGGTGACTCCCTTCTTTCTCTGATGCTTTTGTCTTTTGTAAATACATTATCAGGTCCCAATAGAAAGGGGGGATCTGGTTTTGACATCTTCAAAAATCACATTGTCAAGCCTTAGCCTACTTGTCTGCTTCTCATGGCAATTTTTTTTTCTCATTGCAGGAGATCCACAAAGGAAGTCATCAAACCCCAATGGTAGTGGACCAGTACAAAAACAAAGAAGAGAAAAAGAACCCCAACGAGCCGAACTAACAGAACAGACAACCTCAAACACCGCAGGTAAAGAAAAGGAAACGCACCAAGCCAACCTGACAGAACAGATAACAGCAAACACTGCAGACAAAGACCACAAATGCACTACATGTGGAAAGGGCTTTCGAGGGCAACAGCACCTCAGGCAGCACCAGAAGACCCATACTGGACAAAAAGCTCACCAATGTGCAACGTGCGGAAAGGCTTTTGTAAACAAACACGTTCTGACAGAACATCTCAGAACCCACACAGGAGAAAAGCCATTTCTCTGCACCACATGCGGAAAATCTTTTGCACAGAGAAGCTGTTTGAAGAGCCACCAGAGGATTCACACAGGCGAAAAACCATACACGTGTGAATCCTGTGGAAAAGGATTCACACAACCAACCACATTGAAGAAACACAAGAGGATTCATACGGGCGAAAAACCTTACCAGTGCATAATGTGTGGCAAGGCCTTTACAACTCAGCAGTACCTCAAGGTGCACATGGTGATTCATACGCAGGAGAAGCCATATCAATGTGACCACTGCGGAATGGCTTTTGCACTAAAACAGAGCCTCCAGCTCCATCAGAAAAGACATGTACAGGATAGGCCATACGAGTGTGAAAAATGTGGGAGGTCCTTTAGGCAGCGAGGGGTTTATGATAGACATCTGAAATGTAAATTCCACCTGAAGAATTTAAAAATAAAATAGCCGATGCAAGACTTTGCACATCCCTCAAATGGCGTCATTAAACCCAATGGCTAAGGTCAAGTGGATGGCACCTGAAAAGTAAATAAAGCCTAAAGACTCTTGCTGTGGAAAAAGTCAGAGTACTGAGAAAAATCTTCTTGAAAAGAAATACAGTATATCAACTTTACAAAGTAATTGATAATAGATCAAATACGTTTTTTTTGTGGTGGGGTGCCAGACAATCCCATACGGAAAAGATATATAAAATTCGTACAATTTTTTTTATGGAACGAATCTGTACAGAACTTATAACAACTTACCACTGTCTTGGTGGTAAATCCTTGTAAAAGTATTGGTTTGAAACATATATTGTATAGTATTAAGTGAAACTAGTATAAATAAATTGCCAATTTTGTATGGCATTCACAAATAATGTGTATATTTTTTGTGTGAGGTTTATATGCATTTTATATATATCGTATAAGTATTCTATAATGGCATTCTATGTTTTTTATATGAATATCAAAAGCAAAGTGATTCTTTACCCATTCAAAGGGGTTGCCCCAGTGGCTCCCTGATGGAGCAGTGCAGCAGGACAGTACCTCAGGGTACCTGAGTCATGGAGGAGGAACGGGGGAGCACTGGTTAATTATTACCCCCACCTACCTGGCAGGTCGGGATTCGAACCGGCAAGACATAGACTACTGTCAACGGCAACGGTAAAAATCTTAAACCTAATCAGGGGTGCATGTTACGTCCTGACCCAAAGTCCAACGTACCAGAAATGGAAGACCACAGAAACGGAATCAAGTTTTACTTAGATTTAATATTTAAATGTCAAAAGTGGTAAATGTTTGAAAATGAAGTAAGTGGGGGATAAATGAAAGTGTGTGTAAAGTGTGTGGATGTGTGAATGGAAATCAAAGTGTAAAGAGGTGCATGAGAGGAGGAGAGGCGGCGGCCTCCATTGTTGCTTCTGGCATGCTTTTGACTCCTGTCCAGAGGTTGCGCTAGACTTTTTCACAGTCCGTCATTTTGACGGACAGGGTCGAAAAAAATCTGTCATCGCTTATTTTTTAAATTCCCCACCTGGTTTCTCAATGTGGGGGGTCGCGACCCCGCTCCGAGAACAACACGTGCGCAATTGCGGCCAATTGAGAGTAAACCGCTGTGAATACACCCGCTTTCACTCGACATTCATTCTCCAACTTTGAGGGTGGAGTCAATTTTGCTGTCCACTTTCTCTCTCTGCCTCCCTCATTGCACTGTTGAAAAAGCTGCAGATATCTCTCATGACGCGCGCCTGATTCAGTGTTCAGCGCTATGGTCACCACAAGCACTTTTTTAAAAGTCGCGTGCAGGGCTTTATCCAACAGCTGTCAGTCACTCGTTTTGCTCTGATTAATGATATATAAATAATATCTGCGTTGGACTTCACATGCACGATGGGAAGGAATGCCGTCTTGAAGCAGAAAGGTGTAGCCCAGATAGTAGATAAAGGCACTGAAGCCTACAACAGGAAGACAACCAGATTTCGCAAAACTTTGTTGAAAAATGTCAGCGACGGTAAAGGGAGCCTCTCCATACGTAGCCCCATCGGCTTATATGTTGGCTCTGGGAGCGCGGTAAAGTTGTCTGAATAAAAAATATATCGCCTATAATGGGTGAACCAGCTATCGAAATGAGAGAAGGTTAGCCGTTTCTGGCAACGTTTGCAAAGTTGTAAGTTGCGTTGCCTGGTAATATTTAGGTTCTTGAATATCCGTCGTTTTTATTAGTTAATGTCCTGAAGGCGTTTTAGACCTGCGTTGCCTTTGAGTGAAGGTTCTGGCTAGCAAACGTGCTATTCGCATAGCCTATTTGTTTCAAGCAAGGAGTTATGAAAGAATGCTTCTATGAAGGGCGATAGAGGGACAACTTTGTCATTGGCAGAAAATCAGATAGTCGGTAAATGTAGTAGGCCTAGGTCTACACATAGTTCTGAATCTTAAAGTCGAAGTCACACGTGTATGGTGGCAACGTCTTAGTTATTTTAATTCATTATTTTGAGCAAGTGCAGAGGCGCGCGCTCTGCTGCAGCCAGCCGCACAGCCCAGCTGCGGCGCATGGTATGACAAGCAGGGAGAGAGGGAGAAAGGCAAACGATAGTAGCATGAAATTATCTGCGCTGATAACTATGCCTAATTGAAATGCATATTTGCTCTACTCGATAGAGGTGTAGTAGGCCTACTTAAACTTGTGATTTATTTATCATCACCCTGAATATTGATCCGTCAAAATGACGGACAGGCTTCAGAATTTTCCGTCATCCTTCAAAAAAATCCGTCAATGACGGACATTTGTCGGTTAACGCGACCTCTGGTCCTGTCAATCACCGCCATAACGCGGCGCACCTGGGTTCCGGAAAACCGTGCTGCGCCTGTGAAGGTGATTACGGTAACGATCGGGGAGGAGCCCCACGGGTCCGTAACATGCATTTCTCAAAATGATAGTTGCTTACTATGTTAGCTACTTTGTTGTTTTCAATACAATTTCCCATTGGCAACTACCCAAGTTGCTAATAGGCTAACAACTATGTTAGCTACTTTGTTGTTTGGAATGTAATTTCCCATTGACAACGATCCAAGTTGCTAACTGGATAACAACTATGCTTTCGAGAAACGCACCCCAGTGTAGTTAAGGAATTAAAAAACATCACAGTTGGTCAGTGAACTTTTACCCTCCAACAAAGTTTTCAAAAATATCCACTTTAGCCAGAGAGATAAATATCAGTTTTCAGAGGAAAAAAAACTGTGTAAATTAAAGGCACAAATAAATGGAAAGTCATTTGTTTTTGAAAATACTCAGATATGTTTAAAATGTGAATGTTCAGTGGTGTTCACTGATACACTGATATTAAAAATGACACTGATATTAAAAAAGTATGTGGATAAGCTTTATATGAATCATTAATGATAACCATTTTATTTTACATTATTGGTTCTCGACACCAAGGTTGTCATGCATTTTGAGATACAGCATATATGGATTGATAGATAATCTGCTTTTGATCAGCTCATTATATCCCAATGTATTCTCTCCTCCTTGAGCCACATGCCTTACCATTTTCAGACCTTTTCGAACCTTAGTGACCACTATGGCATTGTTTTTGTTTTTTGCTTGGTGGCTGTGTGACCATGTGTCTTCTGTTTTTATTTTTGCTTTTGGTTTGCCAAGTGCCATGTCTCCGCCCTTGGTATTTAAGCCTGTTTTTTTCATCGTTCTACTACACTGAATCAATTTGTCTGAGAATGAATGGCTAAAATTCCAAGTATTTAAAAAATATCCATGTATTTTGTTGTCATTATAAACAGTGACCCTATGGTGTGACTAAAATAAATAAACTGAATAAATTAGACCAATAAAGACAAGAGCAGGTTTCCACATACATTAGGCCTACTTTTTGGATATGCTAAACCCTAAAGCGACTGTGTGTGGTATTTTATTACCCTGGGCACACGTTTTTGTGCACCATTTCGCGAATTTTCCTCAGAAAAATGTTTCCACAGGAGTTTGTTAATACAGTACATTGGTTGGACAGTAAAACTGAAACACCTGTCATTTAAGTGTGGAAAGTTTCATGGATAAATTGGAGCACTTCATTAATTTCATATTGCATAAGGAAGAGCAGAGTGTAAAGATTCACTTAACAGGGTAAGAACACACTTTTACTGAGAATATTGCAATGCACACAACATTAGGGGTGACATCAGAGTTCAAAAAAGAGAAATTATTTGTGTGTGTGTTGCTGGTGCATCTTGTGTACCAAGAGGATGCTGTCTGAAAGGGAGGTTTACCGCTAGAGTCTTTTTCTGATGCATTTACTGAGGATATTGCCCAGTCTATTTCAGCAAAACAGTGTCATTGCAAACTTACAACTTTTATCTGTTTTTCTATCATTAGGTTTTTTTTTTCACTTGTACGCTTTCATAAGGGTCATCGATGTCAAAGCTCAGAAGGTGTGAAACAGTGACATCAGGGTCATCTCAGGGTCACTTCTGAAGAAGTGAAACAGTAAGTGACATCTAAAGCAGCTTTGTGGTTGGCTCTCCTTCCTGTGCTGCTGCTCAAACATTAAGCTGTTAGTCATATAACCTTTGTTCATGCCACTCTTCTGTTACTGCCGTCCGATTACTGCAGAAAGGTAATCACTTAACTTATTTATTGACTCGGAAACACTTTATAGTGACACAATCTTATGAAGCATAATTAAGAGTAAATAATGAACTTATTATAAACATTATACAAAGTTTTTAATTGAGTAAGGAATAGCCTACTGTGGTAATATCAGAACATATAAGAACAAAGTAAGAAAACCAATACGGTATGTTTGAGCGGAACTTCTGTTGTTTCATCAATTTTCCATCACATTTCGAACTCATGTGCTGTGTATCTCTTATCATGACCTCATGACTCATTATGTAGCTGAAGTGGCCAGTCTGAATGTCTTCAAAGCTTGGCCGTTAACCATGGACAGTTTGGCCCGTCTTCTTTTGACTACTACATTTGGGATGCATTGTGAGTAAATCATTTTGTCTACTTTAACATTAATTTAACTAAGGTACTCGTCATGACAGCTACATTGTAAGTCAAAGAAATTAAGTGAAGGTCTGGGTTCCTAAGAAATTGCAGTCATGCTCTCTCTCTCTCTCTCTCTCTCTCTCTCTCTCTCTCTCTCTCTCTCTGGGATGTTTATTCTCAACACAACAAACATATTTGATGACACCATCTCAAGGAAATTGTATGAAACTGTAAGGCTTGTAGTTTCAGACCTATGAAGATCTTACTTAGCCCCCCTCCCACACAGGCACGCACATGCACACACAAATACGGCACGCATGCACACACAAAGACAAGCGTACATTACAATCACAGTCATTTTGGTTTGCTACTTCATATGGGCAGTAAGCAGTTAGGGTGTCAGGCATTAGGGAGTATTTAACCAGCGCCCTTCCCCAAAACTCCTCCATGACTGAGGTACCATGAGCAGGGCCCTGTGCCCTTCGCACTGCTTTACAGGGGTGCTGTTGGGGCAGCCCCATTGCACAGGTGCAATTTTGTCATGTAATTATAAATGTTTTTTTTGTGTGTGTTGTGCAATGAGCACTGTATTGTGGAGTACTGTGTCACAGTGACGATGAGTTTCACCAATAATATGACAAAAAATGTTTTGTGTGTGTGTGTGTGTGTGTGTGTGTGTGTGTGTGTGTGTGTGTGTGTGTGTGTGTGTGTGTGTGTGTGTGTGTGTGTGTGTGTGTGTGTGTGTGTGCGTGTGTGCACGTGTGTGTGTCTGTGTGTGTGTGTGTGTGTCTGCGTGTGTGTCTGCGTGTGTGTGTGCGTGTGTGTGTGTGTGTGTGTGTGTGTGTGTGTGTGTGTGTGTGTGTGTGTGTGTGTGTGTGTGTGTGTGTGTGTGTGTGTGTGTGTGCCTGCTCCGCCCATGTTTTAAAAAAAAACCCAGCTAAGTTTGTATTTGTTATTTTTTTTTGTTCCAGGTATTTGTGGAGTGGTTCCAGCTTTAGAGATGGGTGAGGGTGCAGAGATTATTTTGTCCTGCTTGTGTAGTATGCAAACCAGTATGACATGAAGATCAATTACATGACAACTCTGAGCTTTCCCCTTTTACTGCTTCCTGTGATCAGATGTGTCATGTTCTCTCTCACACTTAAGACAAACCACAGCGGCCCACTGTGTCCATCCATCCCCATGGTAACTTACAGGAAGGCACTGATGTGACTCTGACCTGCACCTCTGCATCCCAGCTGAAAGTGCTCAACTACATGTGGTACAAGATTGAAGGAGAATTATCATCACACTACTTGGAAACTGGCCAGACATACACCATCAAAGACCTCAAGCCTAAAGACAGAGGAAATTACACATGTAGGACACGACATCCTCATCGTCACGACACGTCATCCTCTCCCATATTCCTTGACGTCTTCCGTAAGTAGTCTTCAGTAGTAAAACTTTTGTCCTTTATCATCATCCATGTACTTCAGACCCTCTCCTGTAAATAGGTAAAATACTTCTTTTAAGGAACCAACCAGGTTATTGATTGAATTGATCAAACATGTGAATCCAGAAAAAAAACATTATAATAAACACCATAGATCTGTTACACTCTGCACCTTTCAGATCGACCAACGAACACAATGCTGCGGATTAATCCCGCTGATCAGATACGTGAGGGAAGCAGAGTGACCCTGACCTGCAGTGCTGACGCCAACCCTCCACCACACACCTACAGATGGTACAGGAGAGGGGAACAGCCACAGATTGGCAACAAACAAAAGCTCTTCACTAATATTCACTATGAGGACAATGGTTTTTACTATTGTCGAGCAACCAATGATATTGGTCATCAGGACTCTCTACCTGTCTCTGTCCAGGTCTTATGTGAGTGTTCGTTGAAACTTGTAAAGTAGAGAGCATTTTCCTTGGTTTTGTTGAAGATGTTGTATTTTAGTGCTGCGTTCATGTAAATATTTTCTCATTTCTAGTTAAACCGAAGAACACATCAGTTGGTTTGATTTTCAACGGTACAACAGCAACTCTGACCTGCAACAGTGATGCCAACCCACCTGTGAAGAGCTACACCTGGTTTAAGGTGAACAAGTCCCACTTCATGTATCCTGAATAGCATAAGTAAAATCAGAGCTGCTAATGTCACATAGTCAAAGTCAAAAGTTCTTTAGTTGCCATTTGTGTACTAGTAGTTCAGGCAAATGTCTGTGCAGGCCCTCTGAGTCAATATACAGAATTAATTAGAAAAAGGAAAAAGACATTTAAAGAAGTGATGATCAAAAAATCAAATAAATATCACAGTAAGTCAAATGTTCATTTTAAATGTTCTATAAAATGAAATGGAATTGAATGCAATATATTATAATGTAATGAAATATAATGTAATACTGTAAAGGTGGACGAGTCCACTCCAGTAGGATCAGGACAGCAGTTCACCATCTCCAACATCAGCTCTGAGGATGCAGGACAATACTACTGTGAGGCCAGGAATGGATATGGAGCTGACAACTCATCTGCTGTGTCCATCAGAGTTGAAGGTAAAACTGTACAGTACATCGGTAGCGTTTAAAACGTTTGGGTTGTAGACCAGGGGTTGTTGGATTTCTGACCAGCAAAGGTGGGTGAGGTGTGGGTATTCCCATTCTCCCCAGAGGTACTCTGAGCATGGATCCATCCTCAAACATTACTTCTCTGAAGCCACATGTAGGGCCTCTCCAATTCTCATAGCCTGGTAAGCCACTCAAACTAGCCTACACTGTAACAAATAGCTGTTAATTTACGGCAATTCTGCAACAGCATTCTACTGTTTTTCGAAAAAACAGACAACTACTGTGAAAATATTACTTTGAGTCACATATTGAGCATAAACAGTAAGTACTGCACAATAGCAGTATTCGCCGTTGTGGAAAAAACTAGAGATGCACCGGATCCTGATTTTTAGGATCCTGCCGGATACCAGATCCACTGCTTAAGATCCTGCCGGATCCGGAACCGGATACCGGATCCTACAAAAGGGTTGAAACATATAGTCTACTCGCACACGTGGGCCCTTTTTATTACGTTGGCGCAAACTATTTTTTAGACTCATTGGCTTATTGCTACACTGCCTGCAATAGCCGCTTCCAAAGGGATCTCACTCCATGCAGTGATTGGGGTTGTGAAAGACTGAAAAGCCTAGGCTAGACATGCACCAGACCCTGATTTTTAGGTAACATCCCGGATACCGGATCCACTGCTTAAGATCCTGCCGGACCCGGATCCTGTGAAAAACTCTATTATCCTGACGGATCCGGAACCGGAACCGGAACCGGTGCATCTCTAGAAAATAACAAGTTATTTTAGGCAGCACCATTGAAACCCATTCATCCTCCACTTGTCCGTGATCATCATCAAACTTCAATACCACCTGAAGAACTGAAGTCATTCTGACTGGTTAAAGATTATCTGATACTATCAAGCATGATGAAACAATTTCTAAGGAAACTACAATACTTAAAAAGTGCTTGATGCAGCAAAGTGTGAGTAGCACATGCATTTTGATAGTGATGAAAGTGTGAATGGCTGAAACATTTTAAGAACTTGTAACACTCTTGCAACAAGCAGCCCCATCTAAACCAATCTGCTAATCAGTGCCTGGCCTCACCCGAGTAGGGCTGTTATGCCATTATTCAATTACGGGCGTCACCTGCCAAGGGCCTGATGACTCTGGTCACATGGTACTCTTGCACCTGTATGTAAATCTGGACTATCAACACTTCAGTTGCTTGCCTGCCTGCTGGCTGGCCTGCATGGCACAGCATAGCACTTGTTTGCCTACAAGCTTGCCTACAAGCGTGCTTACATGCTTGCACACTTTCCTTTTCGTGAAAGCTTGCTGTATGTGGCATCATTTGTGGCATTGTTGCATATAATGTGCCTGCTGCAAATTAGGCATTGCTTTGAGAGCTAGCTTGTAGTGCTGCTTGTTTGCTGTGCTACTTGGTGCAAAATATATTTTTAAAGACTGACCAATGCTATATTCGTCATTGGCTCATCAAGAGATACAGTAAAAAGCCCACCTTGCACACTATCATTGTAACATAGCACTGCGTACTCTGAAATGTTATTCATGCCCACACTTTCAAAGGACCACCGCAAACCATTTTCTCAATACAGCATAGCGCTATAGTATCATGCTCAAGGCACTCCAGTCATGGTGAACGATGGGAGGGTGGGGTGGTAACATGGCCAGTGTACCACAGTTATGGAGAATGATGGGTGGGGTGGGAAGTTGCCATGGCCATATTCATGAATACAACTATGACCCAGTATTTGCCTGTTATCACACAGTACAATTCAACTTTTTAACTGAAATGTACTGTTATTTGACTTATACTACTGCATAAATATTGTACAGCACCTTTAGTTTAACAATACTAATACTGTGAACGTTCTGTAGAGTACTGTTATTTAACAGTTCAGTTGCTGCTGAAAAAATGTTATATACTGTGATACATTAAACAGCAATGAGCTGTATTTGATTTTTGGTGTGAAATAACAGTAGAATTACAGGTAAATATAATTGCCAGTAACTGCCGTTATTTTGCAGGGAAATTTTCTTAGAGTGTAGTGGCAGAAACTATGATGTCATGACTAGAGACATTTTGGTTTAGCGATTTGGTCTTACACTGCATTGATGGAGGCCAGGCAAAACAAGCACAAGAAATTGATTCTTCAATAACAACACAAGTGTTTTTTGCTGTCGATTTTTCCTGTTTGAATCATGGTGTTTTTCATGTTATAGTCTAGCTTTGGATAGCACGTTTGACTATGTCACACCCTATCTCAAGTCTTTCTGCCCTCTTTTTGTGGGGTTATGAATGTCCAAATTCACCCTATCCCACAATTTTTTAAGAATCTTTTAAAAGGTTATGGTTTCGGATCGTAATCTGGATCACCATCATAATGTAATCACTTATTCCTTTGGTCATTTCCAACAACTGAACAAAGTTTCATCCAAATCCGTTCATAACTTTTTGAGTTATCCTGCGGACAGACAGACAGACAAAGTGACAGACAGTCAGACAAACAAACCATCGCGACCAAATACATAACCTCCTTGGCAGAGGTAATATTGCTTATTTGCTCCCTTGGAGTAAATGTAATTGTAACTGATTGCAATTGTACACCACAGGGGACTGTAACTGATTGTAACTGATTGTAACCAATTGTAATTGTAATATGCATTCTTCCTCCACTCCACGACACCACTAAGACTCCTGACCCACTGTCTTGGAACCATTGGATTGCATCATGACTTCCCCCCATGATGGCTTATCACAGTGTCTTGTGGTTTATGAGACACATTAAGAATCACTTCATTGAACTTCTCCAACATGTGGTTCCTCTGACTTTAGTCATCTTTTTATTTCATTCAGGGGGACAGAGCCATTTTGTAACTGCTGTGGTGGGACTCTCAGCGTGTGGAGTGGTGTGTCTACTGTGTGTGTTGTTCTGGGTGGTGTGAGTTCATTTTGCTTTACAACAATCCTGTCTAAAAAAAAAATCAGCATTTATATATTTGTAGGCCTATATAGATTATCACATACATTAATAATCTAATAATCATTTAAGCCATTTCTCTATATGTTTGTTTCACAGAAGAGTAAAGCAGAGACAAACAATAGCAAAACAGGTAAGTTGTTACCTGCAGTGTAGCACACATTGCACTGTATTACATTAAATAACATTGTCCTTAGCATAGGTCCCATTGGCACACAATATCTCCTGGAACAGTGCACCATGTGTTGTATTGTTATTCAGTGTGTAAGTCCAGGTGAATCTTTTCAAGGCCCACCAGGACTTCGGCATCCAACTCCAGAGTGGAGGTGGAAATGGAGAAGTAGAAGGAGATGACGATATTCAATATGCCACTGTCCAGCCCAAGCATCTTGAAAAGACTGCAGGAGATCAGGGGGGCATGCAGTACGAGAACAGAGCTGCTCAAGGGTGAGTGTTTGACCTAATGTACTGTATACTAGTGTTTCTGCATGGGTACAATCCCCCAGGGGACATTGAAATGGAGATAACTGATAGGGGGCTGTGCTTAGTTCCCAATGGGGAGCTTTAGTCCATTCATTTATTTTAATACAAAAGTGGGCATTGGCTAGCCAGGCCATGCCCTCCTAGTGACGCAACACCATCTGCGTTGCTTCTAGTCAGGCCAAGAGCAATGTAAATATCGTTTCTGATCTCCCAAAAAAACAGGAACTCCACCCACTTTGTCAGACACCAGTCAACCAGTAGCAAACCTAGGGAAGCGGGTCAATCATGCCATTTGGGAAACGCTAATTGTTATGGTCTTGGTCAGACCAAGTCTCGAAGAGATTTGAAAGTTGATGATAATCAGGCTAGGCATTGTCAGGCTTATGATGAGGTCAAGGCGGTGTCGGGAGGCTTATGAGGCCCAGATGTCGATTACTCAAAAAAACGTCTAGAACTACTGACCTATACCCAGGGGTGAAATTAATTTTCTTGTCTTATTTTGACTTCTAGAACTTTCACTGACAAAGACACACTCACACCTAACGAAGATCACACAAGTCAAAATACTGTGCAATAAAACTGAGAGCAGAATCAGTGTGCACTGATTATTTCACTTTACTTGATGCATTGTTGATCCAGCACCTGATGTTACCACCTGACGTTTCCACCTGATGTTACCATACACAGCTAGCCTGTCCAACTGGTGGCATGTACTCTTTCCAGTATACTGTATAGGTATTACTCCGTAGGCCTGTATTACTGTATTGTGGTAGGCAACCATATTGCTGTATGTGTGTTTATTGTTTATATCTGGCTAACAGTTGTCTTGTAGCTATATAATGTGTCGTATTTATAGTTATACCGCTACACTGTATGTATGACAGTCTTTGATTGTTGTTTCTTTGGATTCCCCTTGTATCCATGACAATTGTGTATCTTCTTGCAGTACGCCTGTTCGTCCAGAGACGGAGCTCTCTCCAGTGTACAGCAGTGTGCAGCCAAATGAGGATCCATCTGTGGTCTACAGCAGTGTGCAGAACAGAGCTGTGTAGGAATGAAAATACTGTACTGTGTGTGCATGTGCGTGCGCTTGTGTCATACAGACAGGCTTGGTACTGGGCTTGAGGCTATTGCAAGGATAAGAAGGATAGGATCAGAAAGAAATGAGAAACAACCCCTTTCTTGTTCATAGGAACTTTTCCCAAAGAGTAAATGATGATGATGATGATGATGATGATGATGATGATGATGATGATGATGATAGACTTTATTAATCCTCAAAAATTGGTAAATTGGATGTCACCTGGGGACCATTCCATCAACGGCGTTAACCCCAAATCCGAGCTCAAGTCGGTAAACTGTGCTATTTTTAGACAGATCCGTTCCATAAGTCTTGCTAACCTGAAACTCAGCTGAGTTGCCAAGGTAATTTAAGCTCCAAGTCAAACGTGGTCGCTACCAGGTTTAACATCAGGCTCAATAAATCAGTGTTTCAAAGAATTTCAACCTGCAGGAAACTGTGTCACAACCGGACCGTTCCGCATATTCCCGCCAGCCACCAGTCTCCCTATTAAAACAGTGCATGGGGTAGTAGCCTAATGCCTGTTAAAACTCCAATAATTACCATCGTCTTTCATTTCAGGAGATTTTGTGATGATTAACGCAATTTTACAAACAAGTTTATTGTCTTGATAATAAGAGAAGTTCAAGCAATTCCAATCATGGAGAAGATGGTGTAGATGGCACAGTGGGTAGGTGCGCTGTGTAATATGTGAGCGCGTCGGGTTCAAATCTGGCAACTGGCGACATGTTACTGGCTAAATGTAATCTTCTCAAACATAGGCTAAATTTGCCTATTCTCTCCTTTGATGTCGCTTTAAGTGGCTGGCTTCATTCTCAACCAAGCAATACGCCTAGTTAAATGTAGAAATTTAAATTTTACAGTGTAGCCAGGTAATTAATAAAACTCCTCAAAGTCCCCTACGGCTGTTTTTTGCATTGCAATCATTCAGCAAATGCTCTCTGCCTACCTAAAAAGCAAAGAAATAAAATCAGGCTCCGTCCTCAAAATAAGGCAGTGGAAGCTTCATGAATGTTGGCCCCTAAAGTATATTAAAAATCCACTGTAATTGCATGCTGAATACAGCGCAGAAAGGACCAAATGTGTCAATATCACATAACATAAAGACCAATTTACTGTTTAAATAAAAACCATCAAAGAACTTAATCTCACAATGGAGTATGTTGGCCTATGCGAATGTATAGATACAGTACAGTACATAGAATACAATTCATTTATTTCACATAACGTTGGGGATTTTCCTGTATTTTCATGGAGAACAGCCAACAAGTAAGAGGGGGGTGCACAAATACTCTCAGGCCTCTTTTTGGTCCCTTTCCAGCCCTGCAGAGATCTATGGTGGCACAAACTGAAGATGCAATATTTGTCAAAATGCTTTAATAAACTGAAATGATCTTTTTTGTTTCTTTTATTAAACTCTGTATAACCTGCTGCTTTGCAAAAAGTTGTTGCTATGCTCCAGGTAAGATCAAGTCTCGAAGATATTTGAAAGCCGATGACAGCTAGGTCATTAGTGCTTCCTCTTGTTTCCCTTCCTTCTTGTCTTATTCCGTACATGGTGTTTAGAGGCTTTGCCAGACAAGAAGAGGACACAATCTTTCTCTCTCTCTTGCTCTCTCTCTCCGTAAATAAGCACTCTAAAATGATTGATTCGTAAGCAATATACATATGATTATGTTTTGACCATCAAGTTAGTGTGTGGCGATAGAATGTTGTAATCATGATAGTCCAATATACAAACCCCAACTCCGGTGAAGTTGGGACGTTTGGTAAACAGTGAATAAAATCAAAATGCTATCATTTTCAAAACATTCAATCTATTCATTAGATGGAGAATAGTGAAAAGACAACATATTAAGTGTTAAAACCGAGAAAAAATATTCTTTTGGGGGACATATGTACTCATTTCTAATTTGATAAATCCAACACGGGGTTTGTAGGTGGAATGAGAGAACAGAAAACAGACTCTGCTGATAACATATAATTTAGTTAGTTAGTTCGTTAGTTGGTTCGTTAGTTAATGTCTGGGGAGGCCACATTTTATTGAGAGGCCTAAAGGTTAAGGAGGCTGGTGTGGGCAAAAGAGTGTCCAGGAAATGTGTTAAAATGAGATGATGTGAACCACCCACGGTCGTAACTACCATTGAGGACACAGAGGTCAGGTAATGTAACATGTATCTATTTATGAAAACCAATATATGATCTGCAATGATACATGCAGTCTATATA